>NC_043703.1:126860766-126889630 GCF_006229205.1 Suricata suricatta
CACAGGAAAAGCTGCCTCATCCTACAAATTAAAGCCATAGTCAATTACAAGGCCACTGGTGCTTTGTTTGTTGCCTCCATCTTCTTTAAGAATGCAAAGCCCAGCCATCAAAAACTGCGGATGGGAGCAGAGATTGCTACAATCTTTCTGGGAGGCAAGTTGCCATTATTTTTCAAATTGTAACAGCTGTTGCTACCCTCTGACCTAGTAATTGTACTCCTGGGAATCCATCCAAAAGAAATCATCAGAGGCAAACAAAGATTAAAGCACAAATACATTATTATATGGCTTTGTTAGTATATCAAAGAAAATGAAAATAATTATAAACATCCAACAATTTAAAAAAAGGAATTGATTACAAGATTTTAAAAGGTCACTAAAATCCTGTTTAGAAATCTCCTGGACACAAAGAAAATGTTAATTTATTAATGTTCATGGAAAATAGACACAGTAACCTCACATAAAATTTTTGTGTTAAAAAAATCTTAAGGATCCCTCCAGAATGTATCTCTGGGTACAGAGAATTATGAGCGGTTTTTATTTTCTTCTTTACACTCCCCTTTTCTCCCCGATCCTGCTGCCCACAATAGCATTTGATCCCTTATCCATCAGTGTCATGATATAAAGATGAGTGGGACAACCCCAAACATCACCAAGTTCAAGTCGGACTGGATGATAGTCAAGCAGCCCGTCATATCCATAATTACGCTCTGTGAGCCAAGGCTAAGCTTCTGAATCAGCAACGTCCCCAGGCGGGAGATGGTACAGCAGATCCTCAAAAGTAATGGAGGGGAGAGGTGGCTGGTTGACTGGGGAGGCAGCTGGGGGTAGGGAAGCATTCCAGAAAGAGGAGAACAGCACGAGCAAACCCAAAAACAGGAGACGCATTGTGGATTGGAGGGGAGCTATCTCTCCCCAGAGCACATTCTGCCAGCATCCATCAAAAGGCTGGGGGTTGGGGGGAGGGAAAACTAAAGAGGACAGCGGCAAGCCCAAGTGACTGGGGTGATGTAGGAAGAACTCCACCTATTAGCACGGTGCAGCACACAGTGCACATGCACTGACCATGAATGAATGAATGAATGGTTGAATGGCTCAGGGGCAGAGAGGAGGTTAGAGAAGCAGTTTATAAAATTGAAGGAAACCAGTGAGTTGAAGTTCTCCTTCTAAGGAAGGTGGGTAAAGATCCATTCACACATGTGACCTGTGGCATAAATATACCAATAGATTCCATTATCACAAAGGAATGATTCCTATAAAACGATTAGCAATCAAACCCTAGATTTCACGGCAAAGAAAGGTGAATGCATCCAAACTCCGCACAGACAGCACTAACTGGATGAAAAAGGTAAGTACTATGGCCAAGAGGAAGGCACAGGGAAGCTGCTCTGATGCCCTTCTCTCCTCTCTGAGCAAGAACCCATCCTTCAGGCTTGGATGCCCAAACTCTGTTTGTTTGTCATCACAGACCTCAGAGTACGGGAGCAACTGAAGGCTCTGTACCCACCCCCGCAGCAGTTCCATTCCTAAGCACTTACCTAAGGGAAGCAAAAACGTAAGTCCACACAGACTTTACTTGAATATTCGTAGCAGCTTTATTCTTAACAGCCAGAGTTTATGAGAAGGAAGGGAGAAGGAGGGTGCCTGAGGAGAACTGTGCCCCAGGCAAATGAGTCTGGCTGTGATGTGCAAGGTGGGCCACTTTTGGTTGGAGCAGAGGGAAGGAGAGATGATTAGAAGGGTCTCGAAGTCCCCCAGACATGATGGGAAAAGCCAGTGTGGTCAGAGGAATAAGAAAAGACTGACTGAGCAGGACAGTCACCACAGAGAAGGCCACAACTTGTAGGTGCTGAGGGAAAGAAAGAGAGAAATCTGAACGAGTGGCAGATGATGGTGTTGCAAATGGAAATAGGGCAGTGGGCTTCAAAGCACAGTGCCTGGGCCAGCGGCAACAGCACCACCTGAGAAATTGCTAGAAATGGAGGCTCCAGGCCCTACCTCAGACCTACTGAGTTAGACACTAGTTATCTACCCACTCCCAGAAGAAAGAAGCAATGCATCATTGCTCTCTGTACCGAAAAACTCCCCCCTCAACAAAGGTTTCTGATAATTAGTGCAAAGCAATCCGGAGTGGGCCTTCCCATCCTCCCTCCGGAAGCAGCCACATTAATGCTGGAGTGCTCTGTTAAGAAGTTCATTATGAAAGGAAAACAAAAACCCTTTCCCCCACAGGTCACTTTAGCAAAGAGGAAAACAGTGCACTGTGGAACAGATACTGTTTGGCATAGCCATGCTGCCCCTTCCCCTCTTATAAGGACCACCCACCCCTACCCCCACCCCCAGGCCATGTACCAAAGACACTGCCTCCAGGCACAGCTGATTTGGCCAACACTGGGCCTAAGCTGTGCCTCTCAGATTTTCTCCCCCAAGGATTTAGAACCCGGCTGAGAGGTCTGCAGGCTACCTAAAATGAAGACTGTAAACCAGCAGCTTACAGGGGCCACACCTAAGCATTTTGCTTACCCAAGCAAAAATGAATGTCTGCAGAGACAAAGAATAGAATTACAGAGAAGCAGAGACAATATTTCATGCTAAGAGAGACAGACAGACATGCCCTATGAGGGCATGAGCTGGGTTTTCTTGTTTGTTTTCTTTTTAGCTCATCATTATTACCTAAAACTGGCACACAGGGGTTGAACAGATCCTCGTTCCATGAATTAAAAAAGAGAGAGAGAGAGACAGGAGCTGTCAGCATTCTCACTATTGTTCAGCTCCTGGTTTCAGTCTTTAATGGACTCTGCCCTCATATTCCAGGAGCTGTCCCAGCATCCTTCTCATACATGTCCTCTCTTGCGGAAGCTGATCTGAAGCGGATTTCCGTTACCTGCAACCAGAACAGTCTCACTGAGACACTCCCAAGGTTGCCATTCTAGGAGTCCTACCTGTTTATCCACAAGTCCACTTTATGAAATCTAGCATAGGGAAAACATCAGAAAAACCAAAGCAAAGACTGTACCATTACCTACAGCCACATACTCACAAAATATCAGAAATGAACAAAATGTCTCACAAAGGAGTATCTCACATTTATCGTCCATTCATGCCCAAAAGGACTCGCTATACACTTACTTGTGCTAAACATACCAGAATGCCTACAGCCATAAAAATGGCACTTATGAAATGTGTGAAATAGCACAAAACTGTTTATATCATCATGTTTAGGAGGAACGTGGAACACAAAGTTGTTAATATCTACAATTACAGTTCTATAGTTTTATGAATTACGTCCACAAATAGAAAACTACTAGTTATTGGCAGTTGCACTGAAATGGCGGAGATAGTCATAACTTTTCCTTTCTATTTTATATATTTTCCAATTAACAATGAGCTAATTTTAAAGCTATATCATAAAAATGAGGCACCTGGGTGGTTCTGTCAGTTGAGCGTTCGACTCTTGATTTCAGCTCAGGTCACTATCCCAAGGTTGTGTCCAGCTCTGTGGAGTCTGCTTGGGAGATTCTTTATCTCAGACTCTCTCCTGCCCTCTCTCTCTCTCTAAAATAAAAATAAAAATAAAAATATGGGGCACCTTGGTGGCTCAGTTGACTAAATAGCCGACTTCAGCTCAGGTCATGATCTCACGGTGTGTGAGTTCAAGCCCTGCATCATGCTCTGTGCTGACAGCTCAGAGCATGGATCTGTTTCAGATTCTGTGTTTCCCTCTCTCTGCCCCTTCCCTGCTCATGCTCTGTCTCTTGCTCTCACAAATGAATAAACATTAAAAAAATTAAAAATTGTTTAAAATAAAAATAATAATAAACTATATCAGGGGCACCTGGGTGGCTTAGTCGGTTGAGTGTGTGACTTCAGCTCAGGTCATGATCTCACGGTTCGTGGGTTCGAACCACGTGTTGGGCTCTGTGCTGACTGCTAACTCAGAGCCTGAAGCCTGCTTTGGATTCTGTGTCTCTTTCTCTCTCTACCCCTCCCCTGTTCACACTCTACCTCTCTCTGTCTCTCAAAAATTAATGAAATGTAAAAATAAATAAATAAATAAATAAATAAAAATAAACCATATCATAAAAACAAACATAGAAACCTAACAGGGCACAAGTGCCAGGCATTCCCTGTCATATAGCTCAGAGAGGATCACGCGCTCTCAATAGAAATGCATATCAGATTACAAGAACAAAAGGAAGATAAATGCAAAGAACACATGAAGGTCTAGGAAGACTTTGGTTGTCAGCCAGTGTGCACTGCTAAGAATCTCGTAGATGCAAAGTTCAAAGGCAAGGATGGAAGTGGTGACAGCCCTGTGGGATTACAGGAGAAAGAGGCCAACACCTGTGATGTTGGAAAGACACATTCCAGTATGACAGAACACAGGTCTTGTTTTAAAAGGTTGGTAGTAGAGGAATAATGGTATCTCTCCTTACAGTTTCAGGACCTCCCCAGGTCTGTTAACAGGTCACTGTGAAAACCTGGGGGTGCAGAAAAGGTAGATGGCTGGTCTGAAGGCCTGAACTTGCAGCCTGAACTCAGTCATTAACTTCTGTAGCCCTGGGCCTCTCAGCTTCTGTTTACCTCATCTGTAAAATGCGAGGGTAGAAGTTCTTTTGGTTGTAACTAACAGGAAGTGACTCAAGCTGGCACAAGCAATAATGGGTATTTGTGGGGAGGATCCAGGGGTAGTGCAAGACCCCCAGGGCCGCTGGGTCTTGCAAGTGTCTGGAACCAGGGACTGAAGAGTCCTGGGGAAGCCATGCCGCATCTCTGCCACCTTGGTTCTGTGAACATCTCTCTCTTCTTCCTTCTCTGCTGGCCCACCTTCCACATGCTCTTTGTAACAGAACGCAGCCTCCATACCTCTTCACTCTTACTCTTGCAGCTTCTACCTCTTGATTAACTGGTGTCTTAGCTCAGGCAACCATAACCAAATACCACAGATTGGGTGGCTTAAACAACAGAAATTTATTTATTTTTTTTTTCAATTTGAGAGTGAGAAAGAGAAAGCATGTGAGCATGGGAGAGGGGCAGAGGGAAAGAAAGAGAATCCCAAGCAGGCTCCACGCTCAACACAGATGTGGGGTTCAATCCCACAACCCTGGGACCATGAGCAGAGCCAAAAATCAACTGATTGAACCACCCAGGTGCCCCAGATATGTATTTCAGGACCCACAATTCTAGAGCTGGAAGTCAAGATTAGGGTACCGGCATGGCCCAGTTCTGCTGAGGACATCTGCCTTCTCCCTGTGTCCTCACATGGCTGAAAGAGAGCTCTCTGGCATCTCTCCCTATAAGGACACTGCTCCCATCATGACCTCATCTGAACTTAATTACCTCCCAAGGGCCCCATGTCCAAATAGCATCACATTGGGGTTAGTGCTTCAACATATGAATCTCTGAGGAGCACAACTCAGTCCATAGCAACTAGCTACTTCAAAATCTCACTTCCGTGGTGCCAAGGGAGGAGAAATATAACTGGCTCAGTGTGAGTCCAAGGCATACTTTGATCCAATAAGCCACAGCTGAGTAGAAAAGGCAGGTCATGTGGTACAAACATGGCTGCCAGAGCCTAGCATGACTCCAGGCCTAACTCCACCTTGTCACCTGAATGAAAAGTCACTGGCAGCAGGTCAAGAAGTATTCATTTCCTTTTTGCCAGTATTCCCACAAAACTAAACACTCATTGAGGATAAAGGTTATATCTTATTCTCTACCACCTCCCCACGGCCCATCACAGAACCAGGCACATAGGAGATGTTCAATGACTCTGTTGCTGCTTTTTGGATAAATAAGGCTGGACTTGCTGAGAGAAGGATGAAGAATTTGTGCCCTAAGGATATATACAGACATATCATTATCTTTTAGGATCCAGACTATGCTTTCTACCCTAAAGGTCAAGAAGATGTCCCTTCAAGTCAAACTTTCTTCTTTTTAATCTTTCCCCAAGGAAAATTGTCATATTAATTATTTAGAAATTACTCTATATGTATGTTGAGTTAAAAAAAAATGTACAAAATGTATAGAGGAGAAAAGGAAGCAAAAAACAGGCTATCTACCTTTAAGCGATTAAGACCTGAGCCCAAGACACAAGCCGTTGATACTGGTGAATTAAAAAAAAAAAAACAAATTTATGAGTTAGGAAATACAAAAACAGGGGCACCTGGGTGGCTCAGTTGGTTGGGCATCTGGCTTCGGCTCAGGTCATGATCTCATGGTTTGTGGGTTCGAGCCCCATGTCGGGCTCTGTGCTGAGAGCTCAGAGCCTGGAGCTTGCTTCGGATTCTGTATCTCCCTCTCTCTCTGACTCTCCCCTGCTTGCACTGTCTCTGTCTCTCAAAAATAAAAACATTTAATAAAAAAAAAAAGAAATAAAAAAACATGGGAGATGCCTCAGGGCATCTGGGTGGGATATTGCTCAGTGACTGGTGATAGCTAGCGGTGTGTGCTTTGAGCTTGCAAAACCAACCATTCAATTTAGAATGGTCTAGGAAGAAAAAAATGGACCTTAAAGAAGGAAGGATATCGCTGGGAGCCAGGTGGGATGCCATTCCAGAAGAGAAGTAGCAATGACTCAAGTCAGAGCATGGGAAGCTCATGGCATATGTAGGGATGGTCATAAGAAACAGTGAAAAATAAGGTCGTTTAGAAGTACATTATGGAGGGTCTGAACATCAGAGCAAAATTCTACACTGGATTATTGAAATGTGAGTATACAAACAAGAGACAAGAAGCTGGGGACTGCATGGGTTCTCCAAGGACAAGTCATGCCAGGGAGCTGTTGTGCTGAAAGTTCTAGAGGCTAGAAGTCTAAAACCAAGGTGTTGGTACAGCCACGCTCCCTCCAAGGGCTCTGAGAGGGAGAATCCTTCCTTGACTTCTCCTAGTTTCTAGCGATTGTCTGCAGTTTTGGGTGTTCCTCAGCCGGTAGAGGCATCACTCCAAAATGCTTCAATTGTCACTTGGTATTCTGCCTGAATGTCTCAGTCTAAGTCCAAATTTCCCTCTCCTTATAAGGACACCAGTCACTGGATTAGAGCCAACCCTAACCCAGTATGAATTCATCCAAACTTGATTTCACTGGCAAAGACCCTATTCCCAAATAAAGTCATACTCTGAGGTCTGAAGGTGGACATGAATTTGGGGAGGAACACTATTTACCCCAGTGCAGACACTGAGTAACTTTCACCCTTATGTGCTGGCTTTAGAAGGTAACAGCCATGTAAGAAACCATTCCACTATCATGCACTGGAAGTGACTTGCTGCCAGCTGTCACAGATGTCACCAAAGTGGTCCTTAAGCCAGAACAAAATAGGACTAGCTGACTTTCAAAACTCCTTTTGATTTTACACATGTGTGGTTCAATGTCCTGTCAATTTACTTCTGTTCTGCCAATTCACTGATTCAGCCCTCTTCTTTCCTTTCCAACTGCCAAGACTCTGGTTGAAGCCTGATTGCTTCAAACTTGACATCGATACACTGTTCTCACACCACTCCCCCTTACAAAAACCTTCTCTGGCTCACCTTTGTCTAAAAGCAAAGCTCCATATTTTGACCTCAAATCTACCTTTCCATCAGAGCTCTCGGGATGCCACTACACTAATTCTCACCTCAAGCTAGTCTTCTCCTTTAAACACAACCGGCACATTCTCATCACTACACTTAACCTCAAAGCAACCAGAACATGCCTCTCACCCTACGGAAGGATATCCAAAGTGCGTTTGGACGATCTTTTACTCCTTTTTTGTGCAGCCTCCCCAGACATCCAGTCCAGCTCACAGCACCTCCGAACCTCCCTGAGTCTCCCTGCTTGGACCCTTACTCTCACTGTCTTCTACTGTTAATGTTCCTTTCACACACACACAGGATTCGGCAACACAGGCAAAGACAAAGCAAAGGCTGTGATATAGGACAGATCCAAGTCTCTAATATTCAAGAGCCAGGCAAATTCCTTAACCTTTCAAAACCTCAGATGGCTCATCTGTAAAATGAAAATAATTCTACGTACCCCATAGGACCTCTGTCAGGCTTAAGTGAAACAATGTGTGCACACTGCCAAGGTGACATCTGCTGCAGAGTACAGACATGCCTCAATAAAAGCACGTATTATTATTTTGGTAGAATGGATCTAAGTTTTGCCTGTAGGTTAGGGGAACAAGGCACAGATCTGTGTCCCTCCAGCACCTAACAAGCGCACTGTCAATGACTACTCTGAGTCACAAATGTCAGTGCAGGTAAGACCCCAGTGAGCACTTAGCTACCCCCCTACCCCCGCCACACTTCATTTTATGGATGGGACCCAGGCAAGGAAAGTGACTCACTCAAGGTCACAGAACTGTTAAGTGGCAGAGCCAAGCCTGAACTGGGCCATGACTATTTTCCTACATCACATGTTAAAACCACTTTGGGCCTTGGTTACCTCCCTGGCAAAATGGGGATACAATGCTCACTTCCCCAGACTGCTCTGGAAATATGGCATCAGGCTGGTGCTGCAAATGGCCAGGTGTAAGATGAGAAATGGTACCCACCGGCAGCCCACAGGAACTGGGCCAGGTGGAGGCTGAGCAGAGCTGGGAGCATGTACCCAGTGGGCAGCCACCACTCAGCTCAGCTGCCACTGCCTCCCTGGAATCACTGAGGGGCCAGATGTTCTGATTCTTCAACGGAAGACAGAAGTCTGGATTTAAGTGCCACACCTCCCAAATACTAAATGTTGGTAACAGATTCAAATCTGTTAAGCATTTGCAGGCTGCTCTCAGCCTGGAAGCCACCACATTTGTGACCCTGTTTCCAACCACAGACATGAAGCCAGTTTGAAAACCATCAGGGTCGCCTGGGTGGCTCAGTCGGCTAAGCGTCTGACTCTTGGTTTTGGCTCAGGTCATAATATCATGGTTTCATGAGTTAGAGCCCCGCACTGGGCTCTGTGCTGACAGTGGGAAACCTGCTTGGGATTCTCTCTAAGCTCCTCCCCTGGTCATGCTCTCTTTCGCTCAAAGTAAATAAATAAACTTAAAAAATAGAAGCCTATGAAAACCATCAAGGTGCACGCTTATGTAAAGAAAGGGCTGACCTTCAGCAACCAGTATAGCTCATCTACCCAGGAAGCTGTCCTCACATTCTCCCCACGAGATCAGAGCTCGCACCCTGAGTGACTTCAGCCAGCCCCACAGCCCCTTGCCTGGTGCCAGGCATGCGGCAACCACAGCTGACCTCATCCTGCTGCTAGCCTGTCAGCCCCGCGGTGGCGGCTCGGCTACCTAGGCATCCGTGTCAGCCAGAGGAGCTGTCCACGCCCTGCAGGGAAACCACCTCCCGGCCCAGAGCCTCTTTAAGCTGGATAAGCTGCCTCCCGGGAAGTGCTGAGCCTCAGTCATGCCTGAGGAGACACTGTGGGGCTGGACTGGCCCAGGCTGACCTCAGAGTTTGGATCCCAGCCTCTCCTGAGATGAGGCAGGCACAGGTGTGGTGAAGAGCAGACGGGGCTGAGCCAGCCAGGGCAGGAAACCCAGCAAGCCGGCGAACCTGCTACCAAAGAAGGGCAAAAGCACATCCAGGAGCTCCTTAAGTTGATTCTCTTGGATCTGCGTGGGCAGAAGCCACACTAACAACTCACCAGTCAATCCAGTACTCCTCACCTCCACTTTTTTCCCCCCATAGGAGTGGAAGGAGGCAGTTCCTGAAGGCCCTACCTCTGTCCTCCTTAATCTCTTGTTTTCAACAAGGGCTCCTGAGACTCTGGGGAAAGGCTGAGTGGGTGAGATCCTAGGGTGCCTGGAGTAGTCAACACTTCTAGGAGATACAGATGGTGGGGTAGTGTGAGCCAGAGAACCTGAATGCCGGGAGGTTCAGCCCAACTCCACAAAGAGGAAGGGAAGCCCATGATCATACAGCCCATCCGAGTAGAGCTGAGACCAGAATCTACACCCTGAGTCCCAGCCAGGCCTGGGCCAGACGGTGCTGCTGGCCACATCCTGTTTCTCTGGATGCGGCTCCACCACTAACCTGCTGGGGAACCTGGAGCCGGTGACTTAGCTCTCTGGGCTTCAGTTTTACCATTTGAGGGAAGATAGTAATGCCCATCATCTTGTATGACTGCTGTATTCATGATACCACAGAGCCTTACACAAAAATTGCTATGATGGAGTTGATGGAGATGGACTCCATTTTCCCTCGTGGTGGCCCAGCACTCAGCGCACAGTAGCATCTCACTAAATACCAGGTGCCTGAGCACCCTTGCTGAGTGACAACCAAATGACTTGGCACAATCTGTCACATAGCAGGTACTCAGTAAAGCCTTTGACATTATTATGGAAACTAAACCTTGGTGGATATTTGCCTGTGTCTTAGTATGAGGATGCGGATGTTTTCTGGGTCCTTTCCTCAGCCCCATGCAGCCCCTATGATTTGGAGAAGCTGATCATGGCCCCAGATCCTGGGTGGGTCTTTCCTGGTTCAAGTGAGTCAGGACATCCCGTCCTCCTGCAACAAGGATTGGCTCTGGGACAGATGTGTGAACAAATCCAGGAGACCAAGATGCTTGCTAGGAGTTTCTGGGGGAAGAAACCTCCTTGTGCCTCACAGAAGATGCACTTCTCTGCTGGACATCAATGAGAAACACAAACCCCCTGAAAGCTGCTGGCAACCACCTTGGGTCTGCAAGGGGAGCCAGCCTTAACCATGCGTGCAGGGGAGAGACCAAGAGAATCCTGTGCTACTGGATCAAGCCTTGCTTAAAGTCAGTGCCATTCTAGACCTTAAGTGCTATAAGCCCAGCATGAGCTGTTACTTTTTCCCTTAGAACCAAAAGAATTCTAGCTGACCTACCTTCAAACTTCAAAAATGAAGAATCAAGAGGAGACCATAACAGTATCAGATAAGATGCTCTGACATACCCTCCCACTGAAAACAACCAAAAATTCTGGGTTTAAAGAAGTTGTAAATCTTTTTACCAAGTGGTCAAGTTTAGTATCACTAACTATGGGATGTCTGACAGTCTGACTTCCTGAGAAAGCAGTAGGAGGTGCACCTCATCATCTATACAATGTTTGACCTGGGTCTCATCAAGAGGACAAGTCTGACAAATCCAGAACATTCTATATCACAACTGGCCTAAACTGTTCATAAAGTCGGCTGGGGAGGGGGGCAGGAGGAGTGGAAAGAACTGTTCCAGATCGGTCAAAAGACAGAGCCAAATTCAAAGTGTGAACTTTAACTAGATCCAAATATAAGCAAGAAAAAAAAATAAAGGACTTTTAAAAATTGGGCTTAATTTAAGTACAGACCACATGTTGGATGCTGCTGCAAAATTAGAGTTGATTTTCTTAGGTGCGGTAATGGTTTTTGGTTATACAGAATAGTGAGTGGTAGTCCAAGTGCAATCCAAATTCCTAGGAGAGCCCAGGACGCTTTCAGGGGGTTCCTAGGGTCCTTTCAGAGGGTTCATGAAGTCAAAGCAATTTTAATAATAATTCTAAGACATTTGCCTTTTTTACTGTGTTGAACATATGCTGATGGTACAGAAACAGTGAACATTAAAATTGCTGTGGGACCTATGCACGAGTCCAGGCAGTGACACCATCTCTGCCAGCAGTCACCACATTCTCCACCGTGACACACCGTAGAGGGGGAAATGCTTGTTTCATTTAGAAATGTCATTAAAGTCATCAGTTTTATTAATTCTTGACTCTTGAGTACAGGTATTTTTTTTAATTTTTAAACATTTTTATTTATTATTGAGAGACAGAGAGAGAAAGAGCATGAGCATGAGAGGGACAGAGAGAGGGGGAGACACAGAATCTGAAGGAAGCTCCAGGCTCTGAGCTGTCAGCACACGATGTGGGACTTGAACTCACAAACCATGAGATCTGACCTGAGCTGAAGTTGGATGTTCAACAGACTGAGCCACCCTGGTGCCCTTTGAGTACAGGTATTTTTAATATTCTACAATAAAATGAGAAGTCCACATGAAGTCCCACTGCATACCAAAGTATAACAACTGCCTTAAGGAAAAGCACACATATCACTGAGGTGTATGCTGACTGTCCCCTTTTGTTCATGGAACACCACTGTTACATGAATGACTGACAAACTATGGTTATTCAGACTTGGGTGCCTGGCAAGCATTTCCTAGAAAATGAAAAACATGAGCCTATTTTTTTCCAGAAAAACAAATAATATTTGTTGCCAATGAAAAAGTTTGAAATTTCAAGCTAAAATTTGAATTTTGGAAAATGTGCATCTACCACCATGAGCATCCCAACACTTAAAGACTCTTCTAATGGGCTTCATGGTGTTATTAATGTGATGTTTGAATATTGTATAAATGCAATGTGTCATCATTTAGAAGATCTACATTTAATTTGGTAAATCAATAGCTTCCAAATGATAAATGCATGATGTTACAAATCATGAAAATGAGTATCAACAAAAAAGGACCAAATGACTTTGGGGCTCCTGAGTGACTCAGTCAGTTAGGCATCAGACTCTTGATTTCAGCTCAGGTCATGATTCACAGTTCATGGGCTGACAGTACGTCAGATTCTCTGCTTTCCTCTCTCTCTGTCCCTCCCCTTCTCTCTCAAAAATAAACAAACATTTTTTAAAAAAGTAACAGGTATTCACTGTGTTGTTCTTCCAACTTTTCTGTGGGTTTAGAGTTTTTGAAATTAAAAGGTAATAAAATTTTAAGTTTATTTATTTTCAAAGAGACAGCGTGGCATGGAGGGGCAAAGGAATGTGGGTAGGGAGAAGGGCAGAGAGAGGGGGACAGAATCCCAAGCAGGCTCCACACTGTCAGCCTGGAGCTCATTAACCATGAGATCATGACCTGAGCCGAAATCAAGAGTCAGATGCTTAACTGACTGAGCCACACAGGTGTCTCAATTTAAAGAATCTTTTAAAGGGGCGCCTGGGTGGCTCAGTTGGTTGGGCCTCCAGCTTCGGCTCAGATCAGATCACATGTTCGTGGGTTCAAGCCCCGCGACGGGCTCTGTGCAGACGGCTAGCTCAGAGCCTGGAGCCTGCTTTCGGTTCTGTGTCTCCTTCTCTCTCTGCCCCTCCCCCTCTCACGCTCTGTCTCTCTCTGTATCAAAAATAAATAAAACATTTTAAAAAATGTTAAAAAAAAAGAATCTTTTAAAACATATTGATATACTATATCAGTGTAAGGGTGTCTTACAGGCCAAACACCAAGTGAAATGAGTGCCCCCGAAAGGTAAATTAAGGCATTTAACCTTAGATTACACGGCTTGGCCAGATGTCAACTACAGAAGACAAACTCTAGGGCGATGCTTGTGAAAACTCAGCCTCCGTAAGAAAGCTTGGGGAGCTTATGAATATACAGATTCCCAGGCCCATACTCAGGTATTCTCCTTCAGTAGGTCTGGGGCAGGGGCCTGAAAACGTATACAGTTCTAATAAATTCCCAGATGAGATGATACTAGGGTCCTCAGACCGCACTTTGAGTAACACTGCCCCAGGGCACCCTGCTATAAAGTTTGGACCCTGTTATGGACTTAACTGTGTCCCTGAAGAAGACATAAAGAAGCTCTAACCCCAGTACCTGTGCATGTGACCTTACTTGGAAATAGTCTTTGCAGATGAAATCAAGTTAAGATGAGATCATCAGGGTGGGCCCTAATGCAATGACTAGTGTCCTTATAAGAAAGAAAGAGAGAAAGAAAATCATGTGACAACTGATGCAGAGGAAGGGCCAAGGACTGCTAACAACCACCCGAAGCCAAGAGAGAGGCATGGAACAGACCCTCCTGTGAAGCCTTCAGGGACAGCATGGCCCTGACATTGCACTGATGTCAGACTTCTAGCCTCCACTACTGTGAAAGAATAAATTTCTGGTGCCTTAAGCTACCCAGTTTGTGATACTTTGGTACAACAGCCCTGGGAAATGAAAAGAGATCCCAGGGCCACCTGAGTGGCTCAGTCAGTTAAACTTCTGACTTTGGTTCATGTCTTATCTCATGGTTCATGAGTTCGAGTCCCACTGGGACATACTTTGGGTTCTGTGTCTCCCTTTCTCTCTGCCCCTCCCCTGCTCATGCTCTGTTTCTCCCTCTCTCTCTCTCTCAAAAATAACTGAACATTAAAAAAAAATTTTTTTTAAGAAAAAAGACCCCAAAGAAGTAAAAGGGTGAACCAGAGACAGTCTGCTACCATGCCTGAGGGTGCACACAAGGAAATGCCCATTGTTTAGCCATGATAATAGGTGGAGACAAAACAGTATTTCCCCCAGGGAATCTGTAATCACAGCCTGTCCTCACCCATTGGCAGCTCAAATTTATACCAACCGAGTGTACAAATTAAAAATCTCAATAATTTATTTTCTAGGGGTCTAATATTGGTGTTATCCCTAGAGACCCAACAGAAGCAAATGCAAACCTTTGGAGAAACCTACCTTTAACTCAGGCCTCAAAGTATTCCTACAGATAAAGTCCCAAAGAATACAAGCTTTAGACAGAAAGAAGAAAGAAAGAAAGAAAGAAAGAAAGAAAGAAAGAAAGAAAGAAAGAAAGAAAGAAAGAGAGAAAGAAAGAAAAGAAAGAAAGAAAGAAAGAAAGAAAGAAAGAAAGAAAGAGAGAGAGAGAGATTTATTTTTATTGGAAAAAAAAATGTACCTTACACAATGTAGCCAACAGATAGTTGAATTAGACCTTTGAAAAGAATTTAGGTGCTAAAATTATCAGACTTGGAATATAAAATAAATATGTTTAATATGTTTAAAGGAATAAACTTGAATTTAAAACATGTGGAAGGAAACATGTCCAAACAGTGCTGAAACAACTAAATAAAATTTTGGAAATACAACAATTGAAATATAATGACTACTGAGTATGGTCAGCAGCTGAGTAGAAATGGCTGAGGAGACCAATGTGAAGGAAATTATTCCTTCAAAGACAGAAAAAGGAATCAGAAACCAGAAATGGAGAGTTATGGGAATCAAGTACAGTATCTAACTTACGCCTAATGGTATGCTAGAAGGAGAGGGGAAAAGTAAGGGGATGGGGGCGCCTGGGCGGCTCAGTCAGTTAAGTGTCCGAATCTTAATTTCGGCTCAGGTCCTGATCTCATAGTTAGTGGGTTCAAGCCCCACATCGGGCTCTGTGCTGACAGCATGGGGCCTTCTTGGGGTTCTCTCTCTCCCTCTGCCCCTCCCCTGTTTTCATTTTCCCTCTGTCTCTCAAAATAAATAAACTGAAACAAAAGTAATAAAGGGGCGAGGTAATAGGTTCAGAAGCAATGTTAACTATCAATAACATGGAAAAAATGTTAAATGAAGTCCTCAACTAAAATTGATTCAAGAAAATAGAGAAAATCTATAATCATTAAAGAAATGGAATAACCAGTTTAAAATCGTCTTACATAGAAAGCACCTGGCCCTGATGATTTCACCAGCAAGTTCCACTGATAATTCCAAAAAGAAATTATGCCAGAGCATAGAAAAAGAGGATACACTCTCAACTTCACTTATAGGGTTAGCATAATCTTTTTTTTTTAAGTTTATTTATTTGAGAGAGAGAGCATGCATGTGTGTATGTGTGTGTAAGCAGAGGAGGGGGAGGGAGAGAGAATCCCAAGTAAGCTCCACACTGTCAGTCATGGAGCCCGATATGGGCTCAAATTCTCAAACCATGAGATCATGACCTGAGCAGAAATCAGGAGTCAGGTGCTTAACTGACTGAGCCACCCAGGTGCCCCAGATTAGCATAATCTTAATAGCGAGACCAGACAAGGACAATATAGCCAATACATAGCTTAAAAAAAAGCTAAATTAAATATTAACAAATTGAATTAAGGATTCTTCTAACAACATAAAAAACAAAAGTTGTGTGACTAATTCAGTTTATTTTGGAAGGCAAGGTTGGCTTAATGGCAAAAATAATTAATACAACTTTCCACTTAACAGAGTAAGGGCCAGAAAAATATATTGTCATCTTAAAGGGAGCATTAGAGAAAATACAGTATCATTCATTAAAAAACTCTTAGCAAACTAAGAATACAAAGAAACTTAGAGTGATAAAGTTTATTTCTGAAAACCCTACAGAAAGCACAATAATTTATGGGAAAATGACGAAGCATTCCTTTTAAAATCAGGAACAAAGCAAGTACACTTCCCTTCACCACTTTCAGTCACCTTGCATTAGAGATCACCTTGCAGTAAGGGTAAGAAAAAAAAAAAGGGAATAATTTTCTGGAAAGACACAGCACTGCTATAGTCTTAGATGACATGACTATTTTTCTGGAAATCCCAAAAGAATGCACAGTTTAGCAAGCTTTCATTCTTCTAACAAGGAGCTGGAAGATGAAATTTTATTAAGATCCTAAATATACTGGTATCAAAAAATATCAACTACCTGGGGATAATCACAAGCAAGACACAACAAAAACCACAACATTTGATTGAAAATCCTTAAAGACCTAAATAAATAAAAAGACAGATGAGCATGTTTTTTTTTTTTTTTTAATGGAGCCAAGAAAGCCTTGATTGAGATCTGCGATTCCCAGGTGAGGTTCCGTGACTCCGTGAGTGGGGAGTCAGGGAAGTCGCGCCTGGTGCGCCTGGTACGGGAGGGGCAAGGTATTTTATGGGTGAAAGACTTCCAGTCTGGTCCTGGGAGGGCAGACCACCAAATAAGGGCACTTTAGGGACGTGGCGGGATGGGATAGGTTGCCTCCTCTGTCAGGATGATGGGAAGCTGGGGCTTCATGATTGGCTGTTTTCAAACTGGCGCCGGGACATTCCAGGTCTGCAGGTGAGGGGTGGGGGTCGTTGGTGCCCGGTGTTTTTCTCCAACCCACAGCAAAATGGCCGCTCAGTCGCCATCTTAAGGTAACTCTTACATTCCGACCTTTTTGGTGTTATGGGGCAGCATCAGGTCTCTGGCTACTTTGATCAGAAGCTGTTCCAGTGCTGCCATAGACACTTGGCAGGCTTGCCAGAGTTGCACATTCACATTCACCTCCGGAGGTTTAGACAGGTGACTCTCACAGATTACTGATGCCATTTCCAAGGTGTAAGGAAAGACAAAGAGTGTCTTCCCGGCTCCACCTAGATGTCCTTGGGAGTGCTTTTTGCTCTTAGCCCCTGAGGCCAATTAGTTGGTGGGGTGGAGTTCGGATCCTGGACCAGAAGCTCCACAGGAGGGCCCCGGCCTGGCGGGGCAGTTTCTGTTTCGGCACCAAGGCAAGATCCCCAAATTGGGAAGGAGAAAGCTCAGCTAGAAGCCAGCTGCTGAGCTGCTATCTCCTTCCGGGTTTTGGCACCAAATGTTAAGATTTAATAGATGGAGGCAGAGATGAGAGGAAAGAAAGAGACCAAGTTATGGAGCCAAGAAAGCCTTTATTGGGATCTGCGATTCCAGGGCGAGATTCCATGACTCCCTGAGTGGGGAGTCAGGGAAGTCGTGACAGATGAGCATGTTTATGGATTGGAACACTCATTATCTTAAGACCATCAACTTTCTATTGGCCCATACATCCAATGCTATTCCAATCAAATTCCCAACAGATTTTTCAGTAAGCGTGAGCATGTGTGTGTTGTAAAACATAATTCTAAGATAATTCTAGGGGTGCCTGGGTGGCTCAGTTGCTTAAGTGTCCAACTTCGGCTCAGGTCATGATATTTCATGAGGTTGAGCCCCTCATCAGGCTCTGTGCTGACAGCTCAGAACCTGAAGCTGACTTCAGATTCTGTGTTTCCCTCTCTCTGCCCCCTCCCATTGTGCTCTGTCTCTCTCCCTCTCTCTCTTTCTCAAAAAATGAATAAACATTTAAAAAAAAGATAATTCTAAACATATATGTGAAGGAGACTGCTAAGGCACTCTTAAAGGTGAGGAACTTGCCACTCCAGATACCAAGACTTCTCACAAAGCTAGAGTCACTAAGACAGTGTTACTGCTGCAGAGCCAAACTGTTCAAGGTAACAGAATAAAGAGCCCAGAAACAAACTCACACATCTATGGAAACTTAATTTATGACAGGACTGGGTATTGCCGATCTGAAGAGAAACGATGAACTTTATAATAAATGGTGCTAGGGCAACATTTTGCTTATTTAAAAAAAAAAAGAAAAATTCTGGAGTCCTACTTCATATCATATATAAAAATCATCTCAAGATGGAGAAAGAAACTAAATGTGAATGGCAAAACAATGAAACTGTGAGGAGCACTGTTAGGAGAATATCTTCATTATTTAAGGTAAATAAGGTTTACTGAGGACACAAGAAGTATAAATTACAAATGAAAAAATTGACAAATCCATTGCATTAATACTAAGAACTTCTGTTCATCAAAATACACCATAAAGAAAATGGAAAAATAAACCACAGACTGGGAGAAGACATTTGTAACACATAAGTGACAGAGGATTAGCATCCAGAATATTTAAAGAACTCCTTCAAATTCATAAGGTAAGGATAAGAGAAAACTTGGCAAGACTTGAACAGGCCCTGCACAGAAGAGAGAACATGAATGGGCAATATACATATGAAAAGATGTTCAATCTCATTAGTATTCAGGGAAATGCAAATTAAAACCATAATGAGATTCCATTTTGTACCCACCAGACTGGCAAAAATTCTAAACTGTGACAATATCAAGTGATGGTAAAGCCATGGTGCAACTGAAGTTATTTATATATATGGCTGAAGGAAAATCATTTTGGAAAATAATTTATAAAGAGCAAGATGTGGAGGAACCTTGCCATGCCAGATAGCAAGAATTCTCATAAAGTTATTATAATTAATACAGTGAGGTCCTGATGTAGGGTCAGACAAACTGATTAACTGAACATAACAAAGACCCCAGAAATGGACCTACACATCTATGAACATGTAATTTATATGCTGCCTCATAATAATAATGGAATGCCTCAGCCATTCCATTCCTAGAGAAATTTGTGCACAGGTGTACCCAGAAACACATACAAGAAAGTTCCTTGCAGAGCTCATTCCAAGAACAAAAGAAAAAAAACCCAAAAATCTAGAAAGAACCCAAATGTCCATCAACAGTGATGGTATACTGACACAATGAAGGTTATGCTCTACTTCTTAAGCAGGCATTGAGTAAAGGAGTATTCATTGTATTGTTATCCATTATACTCTCACCATTTGCAGTCTTTCCTATTGATTTCTACAAATCAAGGGAAGTCTGGAAATGGAGACAAGAGATGTTAGAACACCAGAGTGTTCACCTTTCTTTAGTCTGTTTTTAGATGAACTTTCTTCAGCTTAATGGTAGCAGAACCAGCAGCCATGGGTATGGGAGGCTGAATAGTGATTCCCCCAAAATAGCCGGGGACTTGTCCCTAGACCTATGAATGTTACCTTACATGGCAAAAGAGACATTGTGGGTGTGGTGATGTTAAGGATTTTGAGATGGGGAGTATATCAAGGATTACCAATGTGGGCTCAAAATGTAATCACAAGGGTGACAGATATGAAGACAGAGGAGAAAGCAAAGTGACTACAGAAGTAAGGATCAAACTGATGTGGTCATGAAGAATGCCAATAGCCACCAGCAGCTGGAAGAAGCAAGAAATGGATTTTTCCCATGGAGCTTCCAGAAGTCCTGCTGGCATCTGGATTTTAGCCGCAAAGACTCAATTCAGACTTAAGGCCTCCAAAACTGTAAGAAACGAATTTCTGTTGTTTTAAGCCACTACCAGCTCTTCCAGCAGCAACTATAGACTAATATAGTGGGTGAGGAGGCTCCATCTCACCCCTCTGTTAGTCGCAGACTGTTTTCACTCAGTACACCCTCTCCTCTGCCTCTTCTCTCCCAACACGGGATGCCACAGTGTTCCCCAGGCAGAGAAATGCCGCAGTGGTTAAATGCATTTGTATGTGAGATGCACCACTTCCCTTGCTGAAAGGGCTCCTTCCTAAAATTTCCAACCAAAGCCAAAACAGTCATTTACACATGCCCACAACATACCCACTTGAAGTAAAAGGCACTGACTGGGCAAGAGGAACATTTGACTCCAAGTCCAAGGTTCCCACTGAGTGGCAATGTGACCTATCAGCTTCTCAAAGATGGAAATGAAATGCATTTTATATTCCTGGTGCCCAGAGTAGTGTTGGCACCAAAAAAAAAGGTCAATAAACAGGCAATGAATCAATGGATGAATCAATCAGCCAATCTTGTACAACAATGGAATGCCTACACACTGAAAAAGAGAATCTTTCCAACAACTCTTACCTCTCTTCCTCTACCACTATAAGGGAATATATTAAAATCACAGTTTTAGAGCTGGAAGGTCTTAGGGCTGGAAGCCAAGAACACATTGCCTCACATTAGCACCAATTACTAGAAGTCCTGTCCTTCTATCAAGCCAAAAGTTTGTCTTCTAGTCACCACCAGTCCTAGTCCAACACCTGTTAACAACATAAAACTAAGCATCTTCAGAAACTAAGACCTGGCCTCAAATCTTGGCCTAGCCAATCAGGCTACTGACCTTGATGAATGGCCTAAGCCCTCGGTCCTATCTTCTTTCTAGTGTCAAACAAAAGCCTGAGATCACTAAAATACCTTCTAGCTCCAAGACGTATTGTTGAAAACACTCCTCCCTCGGTATTCAATCTCTCATCATTTAAACCATCCATTGAGTTTTTATTTCACTATTTTTTACGTTTAGAATTGCTTCTTTTCCCATGGGCCCATTCTTCTCCCTACTCTGCCCCAGGATCTGTTGTTTTCTTGTATTTTAAATTCTTCATTTATTTTTTCACTTAGAAAGGCTTATTCTAAGGTCTCTAAGTAATGGTAATTGTAGATAAATTACATATATAATTAATATATGTGTGTTATTAATTCATTTATGTCTATAGTTCTAAGCCTGCTGCTGGTAGTGTTTAACTCCCACTTAGGGGTGGTCACTACTTCAGGTGTTTTGTAATTTTGGAGTGTGAATTCATGTTCTTTGAGCTAATTCTGTACAATGTGTATTGAAGGTTCTTAGACTGGATTAATTCCTACAAGATATCCCAGGGGTAACACTGGCCCAGGACCAATGATTTCTCAGCTATGGGTATTCAGACCATGCAGGATGCAATCATTTAGACCCTAAACCTACATTAGGACAAGTCCATGGGTAGTTTCAAAGTCCTGAGGGAGATTTTCTCCCCACCAAGAATGCAGGGCAAGACAGAAAAGCTTCATTGTCATCCCCCTGTGCTCGTGAGTCTATCCATCTAGTCACGACTACACTGCACCCTAGTGCTTCAAGTGTCAGCTACATGTAAACGTTCTCTCTCTCTCTCTCTCTCTCTCTCCCCCTCCTTCCCTCCCTCCCCTGCATGCTCTCTATCTCTCAAACTAAATAAAACATTAAAAAAAATATCTTTTAGGGGCACCTGGGTGGCTCAGTCAGTTGAGCGTCCGACTTCAGCTCAGGTCATGATCTCAGGGTTCGTGGGTTTGAGCCCCACATCGGGCTCTGTGCTGACAGCTCAGAGCCTGGAGCCTGCTTCAGATTGTGTGTGTCCCTCTCTCTCTGCCCCACCCCTGCTCATGATCTGTCTCTCTCTGTCTCTCAAAAATAAATAAATGTTAAAAAAAATTAAAAATAAATAAAAATAAATTTAAAAAAATTTTAAAAAAGATCTTTTAAATTCAAAGGGAATACTAAGTCATCATTCATTCAACTAATATTTTTAAAACACCTAGTATGTGCTTAGTACTACTTTAGGTACTGGGAAAACAGCTGTGAGCAAGATCAAAGCCTTGAAAGTTATGGAGATCAAAACCTGTGTAAAGAGACAGACCATAAACCAGTAAATAAATGAATTAAAAGCATAATTTCAGGGAGTGGTAAGGGGATAGAGTGATACGTGGGGTGTATTTCAGAGAAGATGGTCAACAAAGGCCTCTCAGGGAGAAGGGACATATAAGCAGAGGCCTAAATGAAAGAGAATGAGGACCGTGGGCCACTTAGGGGAGTGCATCCTGGACAGAGTGCAAAGTCCAAGTGTAAAGGTCCTGAGTGACACAAGCTTGTCGCCTTCCAGGAACAGTCAGGAAGCTGGAGCTGAGTGTAGGGAGAGCAGGACAAGGTGAAGTCAGGGCAGTGAGCAGGGGCCAGGCCTTGCTGAATCTCATTAAGAATGGTAAGGAATCTGAATTTTATTCTTATTTATTTATTCACTTGTTTATTTTTTAGAGAAAGAGAGAGCAGGGTAGAGGGGCAGAGGAAGAGAGAGAGAAAGAGAATCTTAAGCAGACACCATGCTCAGCGCAGAGCCCAAAACAGGACTTGATCCCATGACCCTGGGACCACGACCTGGGTCAAAATCAATAGTCAGATACTCAACCAATGGAGCCACCCAGGTGCCCCTGAATTTTATTCTTAATATTGTGGGAGTTCTTTGGATAATTTTTAAACAGCTGGGGAAAGCTATGACCTATCTTATATTTTATTTTATTTTTTCTTTTTATTAATATTTTTGATTTATTTTTGAGAGACAGTGGGAGCAGGGGAGGGTCAGAGAGAGGAAGATACAGAATCTGAAGCAGGCTCCAGGCTCTGAGCTATCAGCACAGAGCTTGATGCAGGGCTCGAACCCACAAACCGTGAAATCATGACCTGAGCTGAAGCTGGACGTTCAATCAACTGAACCACCCAGGCGCCCCCTATCTTATATTTTAAACAAATCACTGGTGGGACCTGAGTAGAAGCAAGAAGACAATTAGGAGGGTTCTGAACAGTCTAGGAGAGAAATAATAGGGGTTGCAACATGATGGTGGCAGCAGAGGCAGAAGTGAGGGGGGATGTTCTGAAGACAGAGCAAAGAGGACTCCCTCATAAAA
Source organism: Suricata suricatta (assembly GCF_006229205.1). Taxonomy (NCBI): domain Eukaryota; kingdom Metazoa; phylum Chordata; class Mammalia; order Carnivora; family Herpestidae; genus Suricata; species Suricata suricatta. The sequence continues at coordinate 126,883,590 of NC_043703.1, forward strand.
CTGTGGTATATGAGCACACAGGGCCTGGCCTGAAGAGGTTACAGATCCTGCTGGATCCTGCGACTTCCTTAGGAGGGACACAGGGACCAGTGGTTCTCAGCCTCTTGTGCTCATGAGAAAAGGTCCCTGAATGTTCCTGAAAATCCACTGTAAGCCCCCAGCATCAGCTGACTGTGTTTTACCATGCCTTTCTCAAGGTGGGCCGTATCCCACTCTCCTCTGACTAGCGTGATCTGCTAAGCATTATATTAGGTCTGACAGCCATAATGTCCTGGTTCTATAGCCAATAATGGGAACCTTAGACAAGTTCCCATTAGACCTGAGCTGAGATCGAGAGTCAGATGCTTAACTAACTGATCTACCCAGGCACCCCAAGGCTATTTTCTTCTATTTCCAAATCATAAACCCTAGGGAAGGACCTTGTGGTTCAATTTGGGTCACATATCCACCTCTGGACCAATCTCTGTGCCCAGGGAAATGTATAGCCAGGCTCAGGTCACATGCCCACCCCTATGGACAAGTGGAGGGAAATAGGATGGGGTGTGTTGCTAGAGGGGAAGAGGAAATTCATTTTGAAGCCCAGCGTATCATCCATAGAACCTAAAAGAAGGCAGAGAGGATGTGAATGCATAAGTACACATGAGAAGACCAAGGTAGAATTTAACTGAGTTGTGACTGGTGAAAGGCAAAGAAAAAAAAAGAGGGAAATGTAGTATATGAGGGATCGTTCTAAGAGGAATGAGGCCGACCAGAGAGCCAATAGGCTGGACAGTCCCTACACTGGCAAGAAGGTGGTTCTTTGGCCTAGAACTGCCAGGTGACTGACAAGGCCTACTAGAGGTGGGATGCTGGCTTGAGGTGGGGAGAGGGAGGTAGTTAACTTAGGTAAAGAATGTAGCTCGTTGTTTACTAATTTAGGGACTTGTATATAGTTCTGACACTGGGATTCTCCCATTTGATCAGGAATGGGCTAAATCTGGGAGAGCAAATGCTGAACCAGCAGGTGTGCCCCCATTATCATCTTCCCTGCATGAAACATTCACAGGGCTCCTTCCCCATGGAGCCCAACCCATACTTCTCAAGATAGTGTTCCAGGCAACCTCCTATCAGTCATGAGATGAAACTCATTTGCAATCCCTGGTCTAGGAACACATACCATTTTTGAAATCCTAAACCAGATTACCTGTCAAAATTCGTTCAGACTATGTCCCAAATACTTGGTCCTTTATATTTCCTTTTTTTTTTTTAACCTGTAATCCCAGAAAAGCTTCTGGGTGCAACTAAATAAATAAATAATAGGAAAATAATGTGCTTCTATGTGGAGATGTATGAGATTTGAAAGTTCAAAACAAATATAATAGAACTATCCATCTTCCAATCCATCCAGACCAATCTGCCCAAGGCAAATTGAGAGGAAAATGTCCTCATAGCCCAAATGCAAACCCCTTGAGCTCTTGTTGGTTCTCGGAAAAATTCTCACAGACACTAATTGGGTATGTGTGCGGCTCATCCCTGACAATAAAAATCCAAAAATGCCATATGCTGTGACTATTGTCTTCCCATCTCCCGCCCCTCCCCAGCCATTTGAACCTCGTTGGAAAACACACACACACACACACACACACACACACACACACACACACAATACAAAACAGCAGTCTCACTAGGTGGCCACTGAGGGCCTGACTCCCTCTTTTGTCATTCTTCCCAGTGCTCTTCCTCTCCCAAAGAATACACACTTCAAAAAAGATAGCTCACTTCAGAAGGGAAGGGGAAACTGACCCAGTAATAACTAGGTAAGACCCTCACTTGTCAGCTACCCTTGAAATAAGACACAGTTCGGGGGAAAGTGCACAGAAGCTACTACCCAGCAGGCAACCAGGATTACTAAACAAAGAACAAGGCAGCAGAAGAGCAATATCTAAGCTAGTTTTTTCGCTTCCTTGAGGATGTTCCTCTTGTTTATAACTAAATACAGTACATGTGGGCCAGCCAGGGGAGGACCGGGAAAGGAGGGAGCATAGAGCAATTAGGACCTCCAAGGTGATGTTGGCCAACACCCTGTCTCACAGACCAGGAGCAGGGCCCCAGGAGCAAGTTGCCCTGTAACAGAGACTCAGTCCAGTGCTGGGACAAGAACCCAAATCCTTGGACTTCCAGCCCAACATTTTTCCTCTCACAATCCAACTGAAATATTTACCCAGATCCTACCCTATACCATACCAGGGTGCCAGGAAATAAATCCTCAACCAACCTGAACCCCTAATTAATCGGATCATTTTTCTGCATTCCACTTTTTAAAGGAAGCCCCAAAGAAAGGCAAGCCCATGTTTAAGGATTTATGGCCTTTTTCCCTCTTGATTTCCATTTGTTTTGCAACAGTTGGGGAATATCTTGAGGACAACTCACATTCCTTCCAGTCTTCTCTACTCGTACATCCCTGACCAGGACAAATAGACTTCATGCTCCAAATCACAGTCCTGGGACAGAGCCAGATCTTCAGCCATTAAACTAAGACTCCTGTCTTAAACATCAGATTGTACCTTCTAAAAACTAGCTTTTTTTTTTTTTTTAAGATATGCAATGTGGAAATAAGGGTTTCTTCTGCATCGTTTTCAGTTATTTGGAGAATTTTTAAAATTAGAACTCTCTTTTCCTCACACAATGAATTGGAGTTTTGGTCTAATAACCAAAGGGGAAGATGTGGACTCATTTAGCCAACATTTTGGGCCATAGCCAAAATTCTGTCTGAAGAAAATGAGGCAACACCCTCTCCTTGGAATAAATGTTTCAAGATAGTGCATTCTCCCAAGAAGGCAAAGAGCAACGTCTGTGTGAATCTCCCAGTGCCCATAAACATACTCTTCCCAGTTTAAAATTCACTGGTGCCCAAGACTTGAGTTCTCTGGAATGAAAACAAAGTATTTTAAAGGAGGCAAGCAGGCCAGTCATAAACGAAGTCCTGTGTTCCATCCAGGTATCAACCAGGTTTTAACAGGGCCAACTTTGCTACTACATTGAATATTCTTTAATTTTTCCTAGGCCGAGTCAATAGACTTAGGAGGAAGAGAACTAGCAAAACAGTAGCTTCTCATATTGGTCCTCACTTCAAGAGCCTTGTCCAGTGGGTACAAGCCTGTCCTGATGCCCACTAACCTCCATCTCTGGGGATAACACCGACCAGCTCCCCTGCTTATTCCAGGGACTCTGATCTTTTTCAACATAATCAGCCTTTATGGAGTGTATGCAAGTGTTAGGTACTTCAAAAAAGAGGCTTGGGAGGGGGCAAGGGGTCAGAGAGGGAAATAAGTCATGATTATGGTCCTAAAACACTCACAGCCAATGGCAAGACAGAAATCTACAGGCACTGTCTGGCTGTGCCTGGATGCCATCCTCTTGTCCTGAGGCTTCTGGTTGGAAGGAAGCTACTCCCTCTCCATCCTCAGAACACAGTCATAGGTCTTCCTTAAATGTTCTTTGATGTCACAGAAGCTTACATCGCCTTGAAAAAGTTTCTTATAGGAAACGGGACTGGTGGATAAAATCACAGGATGCCATAGAAGAGGTCTTGGGGGCTTGAAAGAGATCAATTTTGGACAACTGTCAAGGACAGGCAGAGGTGGAAAGGGCATTGGACCAAAAATCCAGAGCCTGATTTCTTTACCAGCTTACCTGGTGTCCTTGGGCAAGGCACATTCCCTCTGCAGTTTTAGAGGAGATGCGGTGGAACTGATGAGTGGCTTTTATTAGCACTAAAACCCATTATCTTTTCCAAATTATTTTTTATTTAGAACTCTAGAATCCAAACCAAACAAAAGGGGAATTGCTCCTACTGATCAGGGCCAGGAGCCCAGAGTCCACCCACTCAGGCTGGGTGGCCCTCAGGGAATGATTCTGCAGTTTGTGAGATCGAGCCCCATGCCAGGCTCTGTGCTATCAGAGCTTGGGATTCTCTCTCTCCCTCTCTCTGCCTCTCTCCACCATGTTCTTGTTATCTCTCAAAATAAATAAACTAGGAAGGAAGGAAGGGACGAAAGAAGAAAGAAAAGAAAAAAAGAAAAGAAAAAACACAGGAGTAGATGAAGTCTGTATGCAAAGAGGGAAACATCTTGAAGAATATACCTCTCAAAATTACCCTTAGCCATCTCTGTGTGGTAATTATGTGATTTTCAATCTATTTATCTATACTTTCTAATTTCCCTATAATGAACAGGTATTATTTATGTGGAATCAGTACTGCTTTTTAAATTGGTTTTAATAATTCACAATTGACACCTCCACGTTGGGTTTCTATAAAGATGGTGATTAGGGGGATAGGTGGTATCTCTGACCTTCTGGAGTTGACAGAATTGCAACCCCAAATCCCACAAATTCTTGGGGCAGAGGGTCCTGAGCTGACCTGAGGGGCAGTTCTCACGGTCATTTAAGTTCTCTGAAGCTTCACTTCTGCGGAGGGTGGTTTTAGATAGTAACAGCAACCCTGAGACCCCTCCCACATATATGCCTCTTTTCTCCACACCCCATCAGCTCTCTTGGGTAGCAGGGGAGGGGCAATGCTAATTAAATTAAAGATGGTCACATGGACCCCGACTAGAAGCCCTCATTCTCCAGTGGGCCAGCCCCAGCCCAGGAGGACCTATAGAAAATGAGCCCTCAGGTCAGGCCAATGAAAGTCTCCGGCCACACCCTGACGTCGCTCCAGAAGCCACTGCCGAATATGAAGATCACACACTAGTTCAGGAGAGAAAATGCCACCCTGAAGGCAAGGCCAGCCTTTGGTCAGGCATGAGGTGGGGCAAGGCGTTCCAGCTGCTTCCCTGAATTATTCATGCCAATTCTGCCTTCAGAAATCTTCTAAATATTTAACATGCCACCTCGAGGTACAGCACAAATCCTCAGCAGTCCGCAACAGCTGTGGAGAGGCCTGCATGGAATGAACGACTTGGGGGCCAAGAGGCACATACACTCTGGCTTTGGGAAGAAAGCCCAGAATGGTGGTGGCCCGGATACAATGCTGAGAATGACTTCAGAAGGCTGCCCCTGGCTGCTTTGAAAATCAGCAAAGAAGGGTAGGAGATGGGAGACGTTTCACAACGCTAGGAGTGATAGTGCACAATCAAGCAAAGGCTTGGAGCCCCTCTTTCCCAGACAAAGAAAAAGCCTGAGGTGCACCTCCAGCCCTCACTGTCCATGCCAATTTCAGCGCCCACTGGTCCCCTGAGCAGGTGGCAAATCTGTCCTGACTCAGGCAAAAATAGTTTGGGAAGGAAAGGAATAGGAACAACCCTGTATATCCCCCAAAGGGAAATGAATCGACGAGGGAAGGCGCTCTTCAAATGTCTACTCAGCTCTGGGGCTTGATGGAGAAAAACACCCCCCACGCCCACCCCCAATGACTTCACACAGGCCTCACCCCAAATGACTCTGCGCTCTCCTACAAGGCCTGGGAGGTGTCTTCGCCACCACCCAGGTAGCTGTCACTTGGAATTTCCCGTGAATTCCTGGAGATGCCTGCCTCTATTTCTCCCTCAAAACCTCGCCAAAGGAATCAGACATGGGGTCCGCGGGGCGTCTACCCTAAGATTCAAACACGTCCTGCTCTGTCCCACTTGCCTTTGCCGCTGTCAATTTGATAAACCTAAAAAGGAGTATTCTTTCAATCCCATTAGGAGCCCCGCCTTCGCCTGTCCACCCTACGGCACGCTGACCCCTCCAGGCAGCGCCCCAGGCTCGTCTGGGCTCTGTCATTTTCACCTGACAAAAGCGTGGCGGCGGGGCGCGGCGACCGGAGACCCCGCCAGCATTTCTAGCAAAGGAGACGGACAGTCGCGTGTCCTCACGGCGCGCCCATTCCGGGCCTCAGCAAATCCCACCCACCCGGGAAACAAAGCGGTCGCGGCTTGGCGGGACGCAGCCCCCAGCACAGCCCCTGTGCGCCCCGGCCCTCGCCGCCCCGCTCGCCGGTGCCCCGCGCCCGGGCCTGGACCCGCGGGGCTTCAGCCGCGTCCTGTCGCCGGCTTGCAGGCGTCCTCGGCAGCTAC
>NC_043703.1:126889730-126957865 GCF_006229205.1 Suricata suricatta
TGGATCTCCCCTAGTTAAAGTACTAAAGTTTCTACATCATCTGGTCCCTGCTTGCAACCTCATTGCCACCACCATTCCCCAAATAGCCTTCTAGCTCTTTCCAACTCAGGCATTTTGGATTTACAGATGTTTTGTTTCCTTTCTCTTGCTCATACACTCCATGACTCACCTTCTATAAGGCTCAGATAAAAGGTTATTTACTGAGGAAGGCCTTTCCCAGGGGACTGCTTCAGTATTTCAGTGTGGAATTTGTTCAGGGGTACAATCTGACCCGGAAAAACCACCAGTGCCCTGCTTAGCCATTTTTGAGCCTTAAGCAAAAGAGAAAATGTGTACACTATCTACAGGTCCTTATGTAGTTTTTAATTGCATTAAATATTACTTATCTTGATAATTGCATTTTATGGTACCCCCTTCCTTCAAGTTTGCCCCTGAGGCAAATGCCTCACTTTCTTCACCCTACTCCTGGACCTTGTTATATGTGTTCTAGTATATTATTCCCTTATGCTTGGGAAACCTTTCCACTGTTCCTCCGTTCTGCTGCTGCCTTCCTCACACACACCCCCCACCATGGTGCTCTCCCAGAGCACTATTCTCCTTTACTGATGCTCATGTCATGTATAATTCAGTGTCAGATGTGAGAGGCACCAGAGAGAGCTAGCTTGAAGTTTTCTTTAAAGGAACCCTGCCCAACACAACGTCCTGGCAGAGGCAAGGAGACCTCTGACCTTGACAGAAAGGGGCTGGAAATATTCCAGCAGTGTGTGTGTGTGTGTGTGTGTGTGTGTGTGTGTGTGTGTGTGAGAGAGAGAGAGAGAGAGAGAGAGAGAGAGAGAGAGGGAGAGAGAGAAAGTGAGAGAGAGACAGAGGCAGAAGAAAGACCTTGCCCACAGTAAGGGCAAGATGAGGTGAGACATCTATAACAAGGGTCTTCAAAGGACATATAAAATATCTGTATTTTAATTTAGTTTTGTTGTTTTTTAATGCTGTCTTGACCCAGTTTTGAGGCTCTAGCTAGAAGCTGGTCATTTCTCTTTCTTGGGCAGCCAATTAAGTCTACGCCCGCAATCACCTCCCTTATCAAGTTCTCATACTTTGGGTTGCTATACACTTGCCCTGACCACTGCAGGGTCAGGTACCCTACAACCAGAGACCGCTCCCATGCCCTATTGCCCCCTGGAATTATGCAGATGAGCCAGTCCCAACTCTGTTCTGCCTTGCCTTTTCCTTCCTGCAGAAACCACAGTGCCCCTCTCTACCTCTGCATCGTACCCTACACTGGTGTTTACCCTGAGTGGCCATGCTGTGCTCTGACCAGGGAACTGTGAGCTTAACAGAACTGTAAAACTTTCTCTCTCTTGATCTATTTCTAGCCTCACCATGCCTTAACACAGTTAAAACAATATGCGACAAGGAAAACCTTGGAATACCTATGAGGTAGATCAGGACATTACCAGACAAATAGGGCCTTCCTGAGACTTCCCCTCCTCTCCCTCCATGCCCTTCTGGCCCCTACCCCTATTCCCTGGAGAGGTCAGAATATGCTGTTAGCAATCTTGGGGAGGAGAATATTAGGGTTCAAAGATATCCTTTTGGTGGAAAATCAGAAGAATCTCTCCACATACTGTTTCTCTCTTGGACCATGTCCCCTATTCCAATAAATGGAATTATCCTATAAATGGAATTTTGTGATTATGCAGAACTGGGCAGTTTAATTAATGAAATGAGATGATCCAAGGCATTATAATATCTGGAGGTTTCTCTGTTGTCTGAAGAAGACCAGAAATCTAACTTGATGAACCCCAGATTTCAGTGGAAGTTTGGGAAAAAACATGTTCCACACAGAAAATTTCAACAGGCGGAGGAGAGGAAAGATTGGGGAGAGAAGAAAATTGCATTTTTACTCCATTCTATCTCAGTGCAATTGTTACACATATTACATCCCTCCATCCTGGGCCCCCTCCAGTTTGTCCTTGACCCTGGAAACCATGAGGCCGGGAAATGGACACAGTCTTCTCGACAATGGAACTCATACAGCCTTATCAGTTGGTTAGCTTTAAGTTCTTTCTCGCATGAACTGCTATTATAAGAGATGATTATTCTCTGTTTTTTCCCTGTATCCTTCCTCTTCCATCTGAGAAGACCTCCCAATTTTGTACTGAAGAATGATTCTTCCCACACTCCCGTCTTAAAAAATGTCATTTTCTCATGTGTCTTTATGACTTTGATTGGTTCGAGGGTGATCACTGGACATAAGCTGGGCCAGAGTTCTCCCCCAGGATTTTTAAAGTTGTAAATAAGAAAAAGAGACTTTCACTCTCATCCATGAAGCATTAACTTCTATGGGAATGGCCCTTATACTGTAAGTAGCTAGAAAACTAGAAAAATATATAGCAAGCAACTGTTTGCAAGCATTGGACAACAGGCAGCCTGGGACTGTGATAGCTATGAAATGGGAAACTTAAATGAGTTCTGTAAGTGCCGAAGTTGCTTGCTGTCAAAAGGAAATCTCCAGGTATTACTGCAGGAGGGGGAACCCAAACAGAGCCCAGCAATCTCAATGAGTTCAGGAGACAGAGATCAGAGTTCAGGAAGACTGCAGCAGCTAGAATTTGTGGAGCAGAGATTCAGAGACGAGGGAGCTGCAGAGAGAGAGAGAGAGAGAGAGAGAGAGAGAGAGACATCTGTAGATGGAGCCCCTTAAGGCTTCAGCTGAGTACTGTTCAGAGTATGCATGGGTGAATCTGCAGGAGACCAGGGGAGAATCACCAGAAAACAGTGTGCCCAACAGTTGCTGGAGCTCACACAGAGCTGGGAATATTCTGTGCTCACACAGGCCAAAAATGGAGAAACCTCTCAATACATGATGCACTGGCTAGAGTTCCCAAGAGGGGACTTAGTATTGGAGAAAAATTAGCTGTAGGCTAAAAACTGATTTGGACCTTCCTAAACACAGCTTAAAAGCAAGACCCCGAAAGATCAAATTTATCCCAAGTAACTTAACTGTGCTACAGAAACAAACAGTTCAACACTATTTTTAGAGAAAAACAGGAAAATGGGGCACCTGGGTGTCTGACCTTTGATTTCAGCTCGGATCATGATCTTATGGTTCATGAGTTCAAGCCCCACATGGGGCTCTATGCTGACAGTGCACAGCCTGCTTGGGATATTCTTTCTCTCTCTGTCTCTACCCCTCCCCAACTGCTCATGTTTGCTCTCTCTCTCTCTCTCTCTCTCTCTCTCTCTCTCTCTCTCTCATTCATAAATAAATAAATAAAAATTTTTAAAAACAGAAAAATCTTATACTCAATACGGTAAAATTTAATGTTTATTTTTATTTATTTATTTATTTATTTATTTATTTATTTGAGAAACAGAGAGAGACAGTGTGAGCAGGTGAGCGTCAGAGAGAGAAGGAGGCACAGAATCTGAAGCAGGCTTCAGGCTCTGAGCTAGCTGTCAGCACAGAGCCCAATGTAGGGCTCGAACCCACAAACCATGAGATCATGACCTGAGCCGAAGCCAGATGCTTAACAGACTGAGCCACCCCGGCGCCCCAATAAGGTAAAAATTATAATGCCCAACATGCAAACAAAAATTATCAGGCATGAAAAAGAACATGACTCATAGTGGGAGGAAAAAAATTGATTGACAGAATTAGACCAAGAAATGACAGAAATGATAGAATTAGCCAAGATCTTAAAATATATAATATTTGAACAGACATTTCACTAAGGAAAATATAGAAATGACAGAAAAAAGAAAAGAAAGGGCATTAAAGGATGCTCAACATCATTAGGGAAGTATAACTTGATGCCACAATGAGATACCACTACACATCTATAGGCATGGCTAAAATTAGATACTGACCATACCGAGTCCTGACAAGCATGTGGAGCATCTAGAACTCTCATACACTGCCGGTGAGAAGGTAAAATCATTTCTCCAAAAATGGTTTGACACTTTCTTTTACAGTTAAATATATATTTATACATGACTTAAAATTTCCACTTTTTATTCAGTCAAGAGTAGTGAATACACCTGTCCTTACAAAGACTTGTTCATTGTAGCTTTATTTATAATTCACATCCATACCTAATTTTGCATGCATAGTGTTGAGGACCCAGCTCCCAAATTCTTTATGTTTCAGGCCTGAATATGCCCCTGCATGTTTTATTGTATTTAATTTGCATTCCCTACTGTGGTCAGTGAGGTTGAATATTATCTGTTAGTTAGCTATTTATGTTTCTTTTTTTTTTTAAATAATTCTTTTTTTTTAATGTTTTATTAATTTTTGATACAGGAGAGACAGAGCATGAGAGGGGGAGGGTCAGAGAGAAGGAGACACAGAACTGGAGGCAGGCTCCAGGCTCTGAGCTAGCTGTCAGCACAGAGCCTGACTTGGGGCTCAAACCCACGAACGTGAGATCTGACCTGAGCCGAAGTCGGAGGCTTAACCGACTGAGCCACCCAGGCGCCCCTATGTTTCTTTTGAGAACTCCCTTTTCTTATTCCTTACCATTTTTCTTTTTTTTAATTTTTTAAAATGTTTTATTTATTTTTGATACAGAGAGAGACAGAGCATGAGAGGGGGAGGGGCAGAGAGAGAAGGAGACACAGAACCAGAAGCAGGCTCCAGGCTCTGAGCTAGCTGTCTGCACAGAGCCTGACGCAGGGCTTGAACCCAGGAACGTGAGATCTGACCTGAGCCGAAGCCAGAGGCTTAACCGACTGAGCTACCCAGGCGCCCCTCCTTACCATTTTTCTATTGGAGTCCTTTTGCCATTTTCTTCCTGGTTGGCAAAAGTTCTTTGTATAAGGATACCAACCTCTTGTCTGTTATATGTGCTAGAATTTTCCCACTCTGCCGGTTGCCTTTTAAATTTGTCTATTGTGTTTTTGACAGACATAATTTTTAATATCTATATTCATTTATATTTTATGCTAATACAGCAATTAATCTTTATCTCTAATCCAGAAACTTTATATTTATCTCTGTTCTATTTTGTCTTTTTTATTTAGGGCAAGTGTTCCAGTTGAATCAAGTTATTTTTAATCCTGCTATCAGTGGTATTAACTATTACATCCAGTATATCTATTAGATTGTTTTGAGCTGCAAGTAGAACACCCAGCCAAACAACAGGAGTTAATTTTTCTCACATAACAAGAAATACGGCAGAGGTTGGGGGGTTAACAGCTCAGCGGCATCAGGGCCTTGGGTCAGCCTCTTTGCAATACGCTTGGCCTTTCTCTCACAGCTAGAAGGCTGCAGCAGCACCAAGCAATATGCTCTCTCACAACCGTGTCCAAAGGCAGGAAGGAAAATGCAGAAGTCTCGCGCATTTATAACAAAAAAAGGAAATATTTCCCAGAAGCAGCCCCCCACCCACCCTGAATTCTCCTTACATTTCAGAGGCCAGAGCAGCTCCAAATGGTCACTCCATCCAATCCCTGGTAAAAGGGGAATGAAGGTACTCTGGTTTAACTCATTCATGACTTTTTTTTCCCCCATGAGCTCAGCCGTCTTCCCTGAGCACATTGCTCTCTGATATTGAACAAAATTGGGGTTGGGATAGTTAGAAAGAAGGATGAACGGCAGTTGGGTGGGCAATCAACAGTGTCTTACCTACAAGATTGATGAGGTCACTGTATTAGTTCTGCCATAACATTACCACAGGCTTGATGGCTTAAAACCACACAAACGTACTCTCTCATGGTTATGGGAACGGGAAGTCCAAAACCAGGGTGTCTGCAAGGCCATACATCTTCTGAAGACTCCAGGGAAGAACACTTCCTTCCTCTTTGCAGTTCCTGATGGTTGCTGGCAGTCCTTGGTACTCCTTTTTGTACCTGGATCTCTCCAGTTTCTGCTTCTATCTTCATATGACCATCTTCCAGTCATGTCTGCGTATCTTCATGTGGCCTTCTCATAAGGACGCCAGTCACTGAATCTAGGGCCTACCCTAATCCAGTATGACCTCATTTTAACTTAACTAATTATATCTGCAAAGACTCTATTTTCAAATTAGGTCACATTCATAGGAACCGAGGGTTAGAACTGTAAGACATCTTTTGGGGGAACACAATTCAACATCCAACAACCACTATCTATACCTATATCCAAATCTGATGCAATGCTGAGAGAATAGAGCGTAAGACAGACCTCAGCTCACCCTGCCAGTGGCCTCAGCTGTAACAGTCGGGTGACACATTATGGCAGTCTTGATAATTCATGTTCTAAAAACTCTCCCTGCTTTCCTGTAAGAAATTCTTTTACTGCCAGTCTCCCACCTCCAGCATCTCCTGGAGCCCTCTCTAGACCATTTATTTGACTCATCATTTGTTACATGGCTTAGCTCCTGTCAACTTCCTTATCCAATGGCAATTCTGAAACTTCCTTCAAATAACCCTACTCTATTGCTAAATCTCACCTTCAGGTTCAGAAAACCTATTACATCAAAGTAATTTCTTTAAGGGCTACTGGAAGCTTTAGACAGAAGAAATGAAGAAAGGAGGTTAGGAGGGAAAGGAGGAAGGGAGAACAGGGAAAAAGAAATGGCCTGGGTGAATATACGAAAGAAAGAAAGAAAGAAAGAAAGAAAGAAAGAAAGAAAGAAAGAAAGAAAGAAAGAAAGGAAAAGAGAATTATAGAAAAGAATGGAAGAAAGATATAGAAAGGAGTGGTGCCAAGGGAGATGGTCAGTGGTCTCCAACAGTGGTCTCAGCTACTCATTGGATTTTTAGCTATACCTAGAAATATCCACATCAAGGCACTGACCACAAGGGCAATTCTGGGGCTGTGGTGGGGAAAGGAAAGATGGAAGAAACTTAATCCTGAGCCCTAGCCCTGGCTGAAACATCTCTGAAATCCACCTGGCCCGCTTGACCCACATCTCATCTTCCCAGTATACTGAGCATATAAAGAGCTCAGTCATCTACTTGAATATGCCCTCAGTACCCTCAGAGTCAACACTAGCCTTTGTGCCCAGGCTCTAATAACAGAGCAACTCTGAACCCACCTGAGCCTAAAGACTGTGGCAAGTTCAGTACCATCTTCCACACAACCTTCCTTGAAACTGAGCTCAGACAATGAGGTAGCCACAACAACAAGACAGTTGCTCACAGGTAAACTTTGTGAATATGGGCAGGAAGTTCCTCTCAGCACTTTGGAACTAAGTGAGCAGACAATTTGGAATCTCTGCCTAATGGGTTAGAAGGTGGGAATATCTCAAAGCAGCCAATAGATGGGGCTGTCTATACTATACCAAACTCATTGTGGGACTTTCTCTCATTTTATTAATGGATTCCTGCTGAAATTACTGAATAGAACAGAGGTCCATGTTAGGTGTAGACCATAGGGACGCTAATTCCGTTCACATTCCATTCACACTAAGGTTGTATCCAGGAGCCTGGACACCAAGAAGATGACTGTAGTATAAATTGAGAAATGGTTAACATCGCTCTAATGCTTAGTCTGATATTCTAAGCCAAGGTTAATGGTCTCTGCCCGATAACCATAGATTTTGGTCATGTCATACTGAAGTATACAACACTTTGGGTGGTTGCCTGACTCATGTGGAAATACCCAGATATGGGAGGGCACAGTCCAAGAAGTCAACTCAGAGCTGTTGATACCTCCTTCCTGGTTATAGCTGATTGTTCCAAAGGTAGATTACCTGACTCAAAACAGGCCAATCAGAACATTTACTTGAGATTTTTCAAGGCAGAACTAGGGAAATGTAGTAATCCCTCTCTGATGAAGGATGCATCAGAAGCTGTTCTCCTCATTTTTCTCTTTGTATGGAAGAAGACCATCAGAATTATGGGAAACTCAAGCTGATATACAGAAACAAGAGCAAGGAAGAAATCTCAGCAGCCTTCAAAACCTTGGTCTTAGGGGCATCTGGGTGGCTCATTCGGTCAAGTGTCTGGCTCTTGGTTTTGGCTTAGGTCATGATCTCTCAGTTCATGAGATCTAGTCCTGTTGTGGGCTCTGAGCTGACAACTAGGAGCCTGCTTGACATTCTCTCTCTCTCTCTCTCTCTCTCTCTCTCTCTCTCTTTCTGCCCCTCCCCCTGCTTGCACTAGTGTGCTTGCTCACTTTCTCTCTTTCTCTCAAAGTAAATAAATTTAAAAAATAAAAACTTTGGTTCAAGAGCTCTGAGTCCAGCTTTATCCCTGCCCTTCACATATTATACAACTATCCTTACCACACATCTCACCTTGGGCATAGGGTGGCTTCTGGCACTTGCAAACAAGAGTCCTGAGAAATAAATGTATTATCTTAACAATAAAGCCCTAGGCCCCTGGCCAGCCCACCTTTTCAGGGGCCTCAGTGAAGAATGGCCTGGCAGCCACTGCTCACTCTTCTCATACCTGTGTCATGGCTATTGAGTGTCTTAAGTTCTTCAAATCCCCTGGATTTGGCCAGGCCAGCATAGATCCAGATGCCAGCCAAGTGGGTCAATCCCATTCACCAACTTTCTGAAAGCAGAGGGACAAGTTAGGGCAAAGTCTTTGAAGGCAAACAGAGAGTTAAAACTCAGAGAAGCAAAACCCAACACAACGTCCAAAGAGCAGCATTAGAGCTAAAGAATGGGAAGCAGAGCTGGTAGCCTGGGAAGCCTATTTATAGGAGTAGATCAGCCAAGATGGAAGGTGGGCCCTTGTCTTTCTTCAAGCAGTATTAGACTCTTGCCACTCCCTCACCTGCTAGGTGAGAGGGAGTGGTCTGTTGGTTTAACGGTTCAGATTGAGAGGCCATGAGCATAAGATATTGTCTCAGTACTTTACTAATTTGTTGTGAGTTTCTTGGCCCTTATGATCCTCATTTTTCACCTGTAAAATGGGGATAATGATATATAACTAGTTTTGTTGTGGAAATTAAATGCAATAACTTCCATGAGGTAGGCTTCAAAAATGGTTACAAATTCTTTGATATGTCTACCACCAACGTGTCCCATCCTGTTTGATTTGGGTTAGGATGTGAATGATTTGGCCAATATTTTATAGAGGAAGTGACACCATATGACTTCCAAGGTCAGGTCATAAAAGTCCATGTAGTTTCTGCCTTATGTACTACTCATTCTTGGGACACTGAGCAACTAGGCTAATAAAAGAAGTGTGGCTACCCTGAGACCACCATGCTATGAGGAAGCCCAAGTCACGGGAAGAGGCTACGTATAAGCACTCCAGTTGGCTGTCCTAACTGAGCCCAGCCTTCAAATCATTCCAGCCCAGTCACCAGAGATGTGAGGGAAGAAACCCCCAGATGATTCTAGCCCATAGTCATTAGAGTCACCCCAGCCATTTGAGTCATTCCAGCTGATTTTCCATATATACTGGAGAAGAGGTAAGCCATCCTGTGCCATGTCTAAATTCCTGACCCACAGAATATATAAGTGTAATAAGATGGTGGTTGCTTTTGCCACTAAATTTGGGAGTGTTTTGTTACACAGCAATAGCTAACCAGAATGCCATGTAATGGTGATAGTGATTAGTGATTGTTGTTTTATTAATGTCCTTGACAAAGTAAAAACTACTAAACTTATGTCACTCTTTTCAGTTTGCTTGTGTGTTTGTTTTAAGCCTCATTGATGTTTGAGATCCAAAAGTCCAGGAGCCACTGTTCTGTCCTATTCCTTGAGTGTCACAGAATCAGAGTGCATACACTGGAAACCTGCAACTGTTGTAGAATTTTGTATTTTCTTTGGCTCTTCCCTATTCCCTTATAGGACTAGCACACTTAGTGCTTAGTGTTCACTTGTAATTTATACCCCCATCTGTTTCCAAAAAGGATTCAAAGCAGTAGGATAGTCTTTCCCTTGTTACACCCCAGATTCCTCTAATAGTTACTGAGTCAGACAGCGTCCTTCCCCAAGAGCCAACAGGATTCAAAAAGAAGAAGGGGGTGGATGGGGGACAACACTGCACTATCTGCTGAGGGAAGAGCTACCATGTTGCCCTGTGGCAGGGCTCAGCAGTGAAAAGCAGAGATTGAGATGAGGGGCCCTTGACCTTCACCTGGGCTAAACCCCCACATGTAGACTGGTAGGGGCAGTTTCTGTGTCCTGATGTGTGGTTCTTCAGACATCTATCTTTAGGCTGTAAAGCTTTATCTTAGGCAACACCTCTTTTCTTCAGGTAAGTGACTGCTGTTTCCAGCCCTCTTTATAAAAAACCACCCATGGTAGAAACCAAGAACTTCTTGGGGAGGTTAGTGCAGCAGAGAAGTTAAGAGTTTGATTTCTGGAGACAGAATGCCTAGATTGAACCATGGCTCTGCCACTTACTAGGTATGTCATGACCTTGGGCAAACTATTTCACTTTTCTGTGCCTTTGTCTTCCCACATGTAAAATGGGGAAAGTAATAATAATAGCACATATTTCATAAGATTGTTGTGATAGGTAAGTTAATGAAACACCTAAAACAGTGCCTGAGAAAGCCAATTAAAAACCATGATGAGATGCAATCCCTATCAAAATTACACCAGCATTTTTCACAGAGCTAGAACAAACAATCCTAAAATTTGTATGGAACAAGAAATGAAAAGCCAAAGCAATCCTGAAAAAGAAAAGCAAACCTGGAGGCATCACAATTCCAGACTTCAAGCTGTATTACAAAGCTGTAATCATCAAGCCAGTTCATGCACAAAAACAGACACACAGATCAACAACAGAATAGAGAACCCAGAAACAGACTTGCAAATGTATGGCCAAATAATCATTTAAAAGCAGGAAAAAATATCCAATGGGGGGGGGTGGAAAGACAGTTCATTTGAACAGCAACATGCAGAAGAGTGAACCTGGACCACTTTCTTACACCATACACAAAATAAACTCAAACTGAATGAAAGACCTAAATATAAAACAGGAAGCCATCAAAATCCAGAGGGGAAAACAGAACAAACTTTTTGGCCTGGGCCACAGCAATTTCTTAGTTGACATGTCTCTGGAGGCAAGGAAAACAAAAGCAAAAGTGAACTACTGGGACCTCATCAAGATAAAAAGATTCTGCAGAGTAAAGGAAGCAAAACTAAAAGGTAACTGATGGAATGGGAGAAGATAGTTGCAAATAACAAAATCTATAAAGAAGTTATCAAACTCAACACCGAAAAAAAAAAAAGACATGAATAGACACTTATCCAAAGAAGACATCCAGATTGCTAACAGATACATGAAAAGATGCTCAACATCACTCATCATCAGGGAAATACAAATCAAAACCACAATGAGATACCACCTCACACCTGTCAGAATGGCTAACATTAACAACTTAGGCAACAACAGGTGTTGGCGAGGATGTGGAGAAAGAAGGAACCCTTTTGCACTACTGGTGGGAATGGAAACTGATGCATCCACTCTGGAAAATAGTATGGAGGTTCCTCAAAAAATTAAAAATAGAAATACCTTCTAATCAAGCAATTGCAGTATTAGGTATTCATCTAAAGGGTAAGGAATGCTGATCCAAAGGGGCACATGCACCCCAATGTTTATAGTGGCATTATCAACAATAGCCAAAATATGGAAAGAGCCCAAATGTCCACTGATTGATGAATGGATAAAGAAGAAGATGTGTTTCACATATATATGTGTGTATACATATACACATAATGGAATATTACTAGGCAATCAAAAAGAATGAAATCTTGGGGCACCTGGGTTGCCTCAGTCGGTTAAGCAGCCAACTTCGACTCAGATCATAATGTCGTGGTTTGTGTGTTCGAGCCCCACGTCGCCCTCTTTGCTGATAGCTTGGAGCCTGCTAAGAATTCTGTGTCTCCCTCTCTCCCTGCCCCTCCCTGACTTGCACTCTGTATCTCTCAGAAATAAACATTTAAAAAAATTATTTTTAAAGAATGAAATCTTGCCATTTACAACAATGTGGATAGAACTAGAGTGTATTATGCTAAGCAAAATAAATCACTCAGAGAAAGACAAATACCATATGATTTCACTTATGTGGAACTTAAGGTACAAAACAGATGAACATAAAAGAAGGGAAGCAAAAATAATATAAAAACAGAGAGGGAGACAAACCATAAGACACTCTTAAATACAAAGAACAATCTGAGGGTTGCTGGCAAGGTGTTGGGTAGGGAAAAGGGCTGAAGAGGTGAGGGGCATTCAGGAGGACACTTGTTAGCACTGGGTGTAATATGTGAGTGATGAATCACTAAATTTGATTCCTGAGATTAATATTATACTATACATTAACTAACTTAGATTTAAATTTAAAGAAAGAACAAAAAAATTAAAAAATAAAACCATGATGAAATATGGTGTCTGGATGGCTCAGTCAGTTAAGTGTCCAACTTCAGCTCAGGTCATGGTCTGATGGTTCATGAGTTTGAGCCCTAGGTCGGGCTCTATGCTGACAGCTCAGAGCCCAGTGTCTGCTTTGGATTCCGTGTCTCTCTTTCTCTCTGCTACTCCCCTGCTTGTTCTGTCTCTCTCTCAAAAATAAATAAACATTAGTTTTTTTAAATAAAAAATAAATAAAACCACAATGAGGTATTCCCACCCATGAGAATGGTTAAATTTTAGAAGACTGACCCTACCAAGGAAGACAAGCATAAGGAACATCTGGAACTCTTTTACACTGTTCATGGGAATGTAGAAAGATATAACCACCTTGCACAATAGATTGATAGTTTCTTATAGAATGAAATAAATATGAAAATGTATGTCCTTACAAAAAAGAAATGTATATTTACTGCACAGCCCAACAATCCTACTACCTAAGAGTAATAAAAATATAACATCACAAAAGACTTGCACACAAATGTTTATAATAGCATTATTTGTAACAGCTAAAAAGTAAACAATTCAAATGGCCATCAACAGGTGAATGGATAAACAAAATGTGGTAGATCCATGCAATGGAATACTACTCAGCATTAAGAATGACCGAACTAGTGATACATGCAACAACATGCATGAACCTCAAAAAACTTTATGCTAAAAAAAATCCTTGGAATTTTGAAGGGAAAACACAAATGTAGATGGAATAATGAACTATCATTTAATATTTACAATAAGTTGTCTGTCTCTAGAGCTCTGTTCTGGAATGGAAACCACACCAGGGCAGGGCTCCTGCTTGGTTTTTCTCTGCGATGAATCCAAAGCACCCACCAATTAGTACCTGACCCTTGGATGGAACTCTATTAACATGTATTGAGTGAATGCACCATTGGGGGCATACTCTTTCTTTGACTTGATAAAAGACTGAGATAAGCTCTTACATTTCCTAATGTAAGATGTATATTTCTTGGGGAAGATGCAATCATTACTGTCATGTGGATCCAGGATTCGAAATTGCTGGTTGGGAATGTGAAATTGTATTCCCTTGTACCCTATAACCTGTCTCTCTCTATGTCTTCTATTTTAACGCATAGGTGTGAGCAAATGTTATTTGACTGTGAATGAATGTAGAAGACACAGTCTTTGAGAGGTTGCCTCTTGCTGTTGTGATAAGAGTGGAGTCCTGTTTTGGTTTTGTGAGGGGAAGGATGTTGCTTGCAGGATCTGAGAGGTGGGTGGGACAAGAGGAAGGGCCTGATTTAATGAGAGACCATGTGGGACCCTAGACACAAGCTGGGCTGTTTGGGACCAAAGTAAAGATGTGTGGTGTTGGGAGGGAGGAAAAGGCATCGTTGACCTCAGCAGACAAATCTGCTTTGGCCTGTGAACAAATGAGCAGAGAGCCAGGGCGGCAGTTTATTTTGGTGGAATGCTCATAGTCTCCCAGGGCACCACTGGCAGCAGCCATGGTGATACTCCCTCAGGTGTTTGGAACAGGAAGTGAAGGAGATGGTGGGTGCTGTATGGAAACCTTTGTGGTCTGAGAAACTTGTGGGCTGTGTGAAGTGCTCTCTTGGAGACCCCAGACACAAAGGGGGAGACACTTTGTGGGGCTTAGAGAATATGAAAACCAATGATCAAAGCAGTAGTGAGCTTGAACTCTTGTTTATTCAGTACTAAAGTTAATGAGAATCTAATAACCAATACTGTGCACTATTTATAAATGTACACATATAGAGTAAAAATAGAAATGAAAAATACTGGGGCACCTAGGTGGTTCAGTCGGTTAAGCATACAACTTTGGCTCAGGTCATGTCTCACCGTCAGTGAGTTTGAACTCTGAGTTGGGCTCTGTGTTGACAGCTCAAAGCCTGGAGCCTGCTTCAGTTCTGTGTCTCCCTCTCTCTCTGCCTCTCCTCTCTCTCTCTCTCTCTCTCAAGTAAACATTAAACATTTATGAAAATTAAACATTAAAACAAGAAATTAAAAATACTAAATTTGAAATCCTGATTCCTTCTGGGCAGAAGATGACAGGGATTGTAATCAGGTAGAAGAACACAAGGTCTATCAGTCAGAGAGGCAAAATTTCAAGAAGATATCTACCCATCGCTATCCATCTACCTGTCTACTTACACCTATCTATCTCTATATGTTCTTTGTTACAGAATTTAACCTTATGCAATTGTGGGGGCAGGTTAAATGGTTTCTGAAAGGCTATTTCTTCTCTGATGCTGCAGCTTGAAGTCTACAGTACAGGAGGTCAGGAAGAGAAGATGGAGGTAAAGCGGAGAAGAATGAGAACAAGGTGAAACCCACAGCATGGAATGAAACCCACAAGGATGGACAGGAAGCTTTGTCGGTCACTCACCACCTCCAGCCTTGGTGAAGAGTTCCTGCAGTAGAAGCTGGCATTCCTTGTCATGGAGCTAAGCACACGCTTGGCTCAGCAGCTGGAGAAAGAAAACGAAGGGAGAGAAAAGCAACATGGATCATTGCAAAGCTGGATGCCACCCCTGCCAACAAGGTGAGCAACAATGCCAACAAGAGAAGCAGCAATGTGCAACAAAAAAAAAACTGCCCTGACCTTCTGTGTGTAAAGAATAAAATGGCTGCTGCTTCAGCTCTGTCCTCTGATCTCTGGAAAACTCTCTTGTGGCCCACCTTAAGCAAAAATATTTAGGAAAGGGAGTTTCAGGAAATGAAATTCACCCCAGCCAAGCTGACACATTACAAAGCAACCTTGAATTTGAAGTTTCATGTCTTAAAGCTGGTAGGTAGGTATTTTAATGCTCATTATATTGTTCTCTATATTTTTTGTACATCTAAAATGCTTGATAATATTTAACAATGTACCTCACAGCTGGGGAATTATAAAGAAATGGATTAAACTTGTCTCTGATCTGTATGGTCTGTACACATCTATTTTATTTTCTAAAATAATTGATCATTAAAAAAAATTTATGAAGAAAAATTTGATAATCTGTGCTATAGAAAAGATTGATACATAGGTCCATTTTTATATCATTTTTAAAATGAAAAAAATCAGATTTCATCTATAATTCATTTCATTCTTTTTTTAAATTTTACTTCTGAGTTATTATTTTTTTATTGTCAAGTTAGCTCACATACAGTGTTCTCTTGGCATCAAGAGTAAATTCCTATGATTCATCACTTACATACAATACCTAATGCTCATCCCAACAACTGCCCTCCACAATGCCCATCACCTATTTTCCCCACCCTTTTCATACATGGCTTTTATGACATTAAGGTATGTTCCTTCTGTCCCAAGTTTCTTGAGGGTTTTTTATTAAGAAAGATACTGTGTTTTGTCAAATGCTTTCTCTGCATCTATTGACAGTATTTTACGGTTCTTATCCTTTCTTATATTAATGTGATGTATCACATTGATTGATTTGTAAATATTGAGTCAGCCCTATAGCCCAGGAATGAATCCCACTTGATCATGGTGAATAATTCTTTTAATATACTGTTGAATTGATTTTCTAGTAACTTGTTGAGAATTTTTGCATCCATGTTCATCAGGGTAATTGGTTTTCTCCTTTTCAGTGGAGTTTTTGTCTGGTTTGGAATCAAGGTAATGCTGGCTTCACACCAGAATGAGTCTGGAAGCTTTCCTTCCCTTTCCATTTTTTGAAACAGCTTGAGAAGAATAGGTATTAACTCTGCTTTAAATGTCTGGTAGAATTTCCCTGGGAAGCCATCTGGGCCAGTACTCTTATTTGTTAAAGATTTTTGATAACCAATTCAATTTCTTCACTAGCTATGGGTTTGTTCAAATTTTCTATTTCTTCCCTTTTGAGTTTTGGTATTGTGTAAGTGTCTAGGAATTTGTCCATTTCTTCCAGATTGTCCAGTTTGTTGGTATATAATTTTTCATAGTATTATCTATTGTTTGTCTTTCTGTGGTATTGGTTATGATCTCTCCTCTTTCATTTGTGATTTTATCTATTTAGGTTCTTCTCTCCTTAATTTTTGATAAGTCTGTCTAGGAATTTATCAGTTTTGTTTATTCTTTCAAAAAACCATCTCTCAAAAAAAAAACAGGTCTTAGATTCATTGATCTGTTCTACCTTTTGTTTGTTTGTTTTGGATTCTGTATTGTTAATCTCTGCTCTAATCTTTGTTATTTCTCTTCATCTGCTGGCTTTGGGCTTTCTTTGCTGCTGCCTTTCTAGTTCCATTAGGTGTGAGGTTAGATTATATATTTGGGACCTTTCTTGCTTCTTGAGATAGGCCTGAATTGCAGTGTATTTTCCTCTTAAGACTGCCTTTGCTACATCCCAAAGGGTTTGGACTGTCATGTTTTTATTTTCATTTGTTTCTATATATTTTTAAATTTCCTCTTTAATTTCCTGGTTCATCCATTCATTCTTTAGTAAGATGTTCTTTAACCTCCATGTATTTGGGGGCTTTCCAAATTCTTTCTTGTTGATTTCATGTTTTATAATGTTGTGCTCTGAAAATATGCATGGTATGAGCTCAATTCTTTTATATTTGTTGGGGGCTGTTTTGTGACCCAGTATGTGATCTATTTTGGAGAATGTTCCATGTGCACTTGAGAAGAATATATATTCTGCTGATTTTGGATGAAAAGTTCTGAAAGTATCTGTTAAGTCCACCTGGTCCAATGTGTCATTCAAAGCCATTGTTATCTTACTGATATTCTCCCTAGATGATCTGTCCATTTCTGTAAGTGGAGTATTAAAGTCCCCTACAGCCATGGCATTATAATCTACACATTGATTTATGTTTGTGATCAATTGATTTATATAGTTTGGAATGTAGGAACATTGGAGGCATAAACATTCACAATTGTTAGCTCTTCTTGATGGATAGACCCCTTGATTATGATATAATGCCCTTCTTCATCTCTTGTTACAGCCTTTGTTTTAAAATCTAGTTTGTGTGATATAAGTATGGCTACTCTGGCTTTCTTTTGGCATCCAGTAGCATGAAAGATGGTTCTCCATTTTCTCACTTTCTATTTGCAGGTGTCCTCAGGTCTAAATGAGTATGTAGTATATAGATGGATCTTGTTTTTTTAATCCATTCTGATACCTTACGTCTTTTGATTGTGGCATTTAATCCATTTACATTCAGAGTGATTACTAAAAGATATGGATTTAGTGTCACTACATTTTCTGAAGGTTGTTGCTTGTGGTGATATCTCTGGTCCTTTGTCATCTTTGCTACTTTCCACTCATAGATCCCCCCTTAGGATCTTCTGCAGGGCTGGTTTAGTGGTCATGAACTCTTTAGTTTTTGTTTGTCTGGGAAAGCCTTTATCTTTCCTATTCTGAATGACAACATTGCTGGATTCTTGGCTGCATATTTTTCCTGTTCAGCACATTGAATATTTCCTGGTACTCCCTTCTAGTATGTTCTGTACATATTTAGACTCATAGATGTGGCAACTTGGGCTCAAGGACAACCAGCCAGCAGGGGGCAGCACTGGGGCCAGGACAGCTTCCCATGCTCTTCTCTTGACCAGGCTACCTACAACAATCTTGAGTTAGAGGTGATCTAAAGAGGTGGCTGCTAATGCATATTGTCTTTTTAATTTAATTTTCTTGTTTCTCATTTGTCTGGCAACCAAAATGCAAGCTTTATGTGCTCATTGCTGTGTCCTCAGAACCTAGAACAGTGACTGGCACACAGCAGGTACCCAGTCAGTATTTGTTGAATGAATGAATAAATATTCCATGAGGAATCAGAAAAGGATTATATTCCTTACGTCACACTAGAGCCTTGGATACACACTTGTTTAACTTAAGAAGGCATTGCACGAAGTCTGAAGTGGGACATGTTCCACACACTCCTTCTAGCCTAAGGCTTCTGAATATCAGTCAGTGTTCCAGAGACATCATGGTTGAATTGGTTGAACCATTGAATTGTGGTGCATAATCATAAAAGAAGAACAGATCATAAGGAATTAACTAGCATTGTTGAGAAGGGTTCTACATCCTGAAGACTGAGTCAACGGGACTGAGTTGTGTGCCTGAATGGTGTGATTCCAGGGGTGCTCAACTACTGAGCATGAAGATACAGCTCTTATTACCTCCTTCCACCAGTATGCCTTGGGCAGCCTCCTACTGTTTTATGGGTCCAGATGTATCAATCAAGAGAGGCCAGGTTTTGCCACAGTGACAAACAACCCAAAACTCTCCAAGGTTGTCACACAAATTTACTTCTCAATTGTCACTATAAGACAATTACAGTTTGGCTGGGGACTCTACTCCATGTCTCTTCACTCAGGGACTGAAGCTGATAGAACAGCCACTGCTAAAATACTGCTCAGGAAAGAGTATGCTGGAGAGTCTCACACTGGTGACCACTGAGCTCATACCCCATTGACCAGACCCACTCATACAGTTCTACCGTACCACAAAGGAACTAAGAGGTGCAATCCTATCATATGGCCCCAAGCAAGAAAGCTAGAAATAACAATCACTACCATATCAGGACTCTCCACCTTTCATAACCTACTTTTCCCTTCCCTGATAATGCCCAGGCTTCTCCTATTCTCTTATCTGTTAAAAGGCAAAACTGACCTGTCTAGTGTCCATTCTCTCAGGATCCTATGCTCTTCTCTCCATGGTGACATCTGGCTAAATGGATCAACTAATTCAGAGTGTGTGAATAAGTGCTAATGTTTCACAGATTAGGTTGTTGTGGACTCAACTGTGTTCCCCCAAAATTAGTATGTTGAAGTCCTAACCCCCAATGTGATGGTCTCTAGAGATGAAGTATTTAGGAAATAGTTAGATTTAAATGAGGTCATGAGGGTGGGATCTTCATATAGAATTAGGCGAGACACCAGAGAGCTTGCTCCCTCTTTCTCTCCACATTATGAGGACACAATGAAAAGGTGGCCAATGCAAACCAGTGGGAACTAACTGGGCCGGCACCTCAATCTTGGACTTCCCAGCTTCCAGAACTATGAAAAATAAATTCTTTTTGTTTAATCAACCCATCTATAGTACTTTTATTATAGCAGCCCAAGCTTCAGGGTCTGCAAGGTAGGAAGTCTGCATTTAAAGAAGGGCTATCTGGAGATAAAAATCTTCAACTCAGGCATGGAGGGAAGCTCTGTGGGGATAACAGTTCAGGATCCATGGGTCCTCTGAGGCCTCTGAATTCATCACACACAAGCTTAGCTACTAAATGTGTACATCAAGGTATACACCAAAGGAACAGTGTGGAATGAGCAATAGGGACTGTTCTGGGAATCAGGATTTTTGGATTTCTGCCAAAAATTCCACAAATGAGCTGTTGACCTGGGAACAAATCACAACCTGTCTGAGCTTAAGGTTTTTATTTCCCACCTGTAAAGTCGGGAAAATTACTTTTGCCCTGCTTACCCGTAAGGTTGTTGTGAGGCTCAAATGAGATGTTCTGAAAAGTCCAGAATTCAATCCCACTATTCCCATGAGATATGAGTTCATTCTGGGAGTGGAAAGAAAAACAGAATCACAGGCGGACATAAACAGGATCACAGGTAGACATGTAAAGACCTAACTATTCCCATCAAAGGCTTTCTGACCCCAGAAAGGGATATTCACCAACAGCCAGCAATAGGCATTGCAAGTCTGTAGTACCAGCTCTCTGGGATGGGAACCCTGATGCCCACACCCATAGCCTAAACCCCTCAAAGCACCCCCAGATCAGGCAGACCCTTAAGAGAGCTTTATTTGCCTTCATAATTTATCACCCTTGGTATACTACACACTATTTATTCTCATTATTTATAGATTCCCTATTTGTGAATTCACATACTTGCCAAAATTTATTTGTAACCTCCAAATCAATACATGCAGCACTTTCACAGTCATTTGTGGACATGCACAGAGTTCTGAAAAATTGAGTCACCTGGAGCACACATTCCCAAGTGAGATCAAAGCAATGCTTTGCCTTCCTGTTTTCATTCTCCTTCTATACACAGTGTCCTTTCTATGATCTCTTTAGTGCTATTTTATTTACTGAGTTTTTGTGCTTTTTGAGGTGATTTCATTGTTCAAAGTGGCCCCAAGAGCAGTGTTGAACTGCTGCCAGGTGTTCCTAAGTGCAAGAGGCTGTAATGAGCCTTACAGAGAAAATATGTGTGTTAGATATGTTTCATTCAGGCATAAGTTATAATGCTGATGGCTGTGAGCTCAATGCCAGTGCATCAGTGGTATATATCAAATAGGGTGTCTTTCAACAGAAAAACACATAAAACAGGGTTACATATTGACTGGGTGATGAAAATGTTGTGACAGGTCTCTTAAGAACCTAACCCTAGATTTCCCGTAGAAGCAGCTGTTCTGTATTTGCTAATTCAGTGCTAGTGGAGACTTTAGAGAACTACCATGAATAAAGAAAATAGATTATACTTTTTAAAAAAATGTTTATTTATTTATTTTGATAGAGGAGAGGCAGAGAGAGAGAGGGTGAGAGAGGATCCCAAGCAGGCTCCATGCTCTGGGTGGAGCTCACTTTGGGAGTTGGTCTCACTACTCTGAGATTATGATCTGAGCTGAAATCGAAGGTCAGATGCCTAACCAACTGAGCCACACAGACACCCTGAAAACAGACCTTTGTTAATTTATCTTATTTGCTGCCTGTCTCCCCCACTAAGTGCAAGCTCATGAGAACAGAGATTTTTGTCTTTTTGTTTTTCAATCTGCTGTGTTCCTTGCTGCATCCATGGTACCTGGGCCAAGCGCAGAGTAGGCACTTGGGGAATGAAGTCATATGATCTTTCATGTGGAATGAGTGGGTGGGAAGGGAGGAGTGGGGCTCAAATCCACAGCACATGTCATCCTGTAAGTAGATTTTACTACCACTTCCCCTACTACTGGCTTTCTCCCGTGACACACAGAATAGCAGCATTGGCCTCAGTGTCAGCAAGACCCTTTCCTTATCTCTCTGGCCTTTTGTACATCTAGTATGATCCTGTCTGGAGCAAATCTAATTACTCTCTACTTTGCACACCTAACAGGTGGTGGTAAAATGGCTTGTATTTGATTACATATCTTTCAACCCCAGTAGACTGGGAGATCTAAGAAAGCATGGGCCTGGATTATTCAGCTAAAATTTTTGGCTCCTTGGCTCATGGACCTAAGGTAAACATGTGGCAGTGGCTTTATATATAAGTTTGTTTTATGACTTAATTAAAGAATAAATGAAAAATACAAACTCCTCAACTAGGCCTTCTCAAATCACCCCCATTGAGTTCTGTCTCACTCTACGTCTCTGATATTTGTGTCTGAATGAAAGGAGTGACCACAAAGATGGCCAAAGACAGATGGCCCCAGCAGCCCCAGACTTTTATCCTCTCCGAGAGACAGACCCAGAAAAATGAACTGTAAGAGGTGCCTGGTGGTTCAGTCTGTTAAGTGTCTGACTCTGGATTTTGGCTCAGGTCATGATCTCACATTTCATGAGACTAAGCTCTGCGTCTGGCTCTGTGCTGACAGCAGGAAGCTTGCTTGGGATTCTTTCTCTCCCTCTCTCTCTGTCCCTCACCCACTGGTGCTCACTCTCTCTGTCTCTTTCTCTTCCAAAATAAATAATAAATAAACTTTTTAAAAAACTTAAAAAAAAAAACACAACAACCCTCTATTCCCCCAGGCACACATATCAAACCCAGAGAATAAGCTGATTGATTGGCCGTCTCTCCATCACCACCTTCCACCCAACCTGTTTTAACTTACTGATGTCTTTTCATTGGTGGTCATCTATAAGGAGCTCATTTATTATTCCACAGAAATGATGCTATAGACTGAATATGTTACACACACACACACACACACACACACACACACACACACACACACACAAATTCATGTTGAAACCTAATCCCCGATGTGACAGTAGAAATGGGATTTTTGGGATGTGACTAGGTCAAGAAAGTGGAGCCTTCATGAATAGGATTATTGCCCTTATAAAAGAGACCCCAGAGAGAACCTCCACCTCATCTGCTTTGTGAGGGCACAGCAAAAAGACAGCCTACTGTGAACCAGGAAGTGAGCTCTCACTAGATATGGAATCGGCCGGCCTCTTGATCTTCTAGGCTCCAGAACAGTGAGAAATAAAGTTTTGTTTGTTAAGCCATCTAGTCTATGATATTTTGTTCTGGCAGTCAGAGCAGACTATGACACCTGGGCTGGACAAATGCTGAGCAGAGCTCACTGCACACACTTCCTTTCCCAAAGGTCCAGCGTCCTCTGGGTGAGAGCCTAGAGAGAGTTGATTAGATTTCAGGATAACATCCCACTGAGAAATGTGAAGGAAGTTCATGCCTCCCCACAATGCCATTGTTCCAGAAGACCTGGCTGACAAGTCCGGAAAAACAAGTAGCTCTCCCTCCAAAGGTGAGAACTAATGTGGATTGTACGAGCAGAAAATTGCTAGAGCAAAAGAAACCTGGTCTGTGTCCCATCTTCAGGAAAAAATTTAGGCTATGCAAGAAATAAGGGTCTCAGCAGAAATCAGAATCATAACCATTGTCATCATCATCATAAACCATAGTTTTTGGAATCTTAGTTTCTTATCCACAAGATGAGTATATCCCACAGGGTTGTTTACAAAATAAAATGAAATGAAATAATACATACAAAGCAGGTAGCAAGTATCAGGGTGACACAAAAGAAGTACTCCCTAAATCTCAGCTACTTCTCTGCCACAATTGGCCTTTTCCCCACCACAGCTGGGAATAAAAGTTCATGAACAATAGCTTAAATGAATATACACACACATGTATTCTGGATATTTATATTCTTTTTATTCAATATTTGGGTACTATTATTTCAACATAATAATCCTTTGCTTCTATATTTTAATTGATGTAGTTAAAAATCGTCAACTCAAATATGAGAAGAACATGAATCAGTTGAGCCCGCTGAGTGTGTAAAACTTGAAATTCTGACTTCTCCAGCTAGCTTAATTTTCAGTTTGCTTACTCTGATTGATAGCCTGGAGAGATTTTTTTCTAGTTATTTTAATTCAGAATGAATTAAAGCCATTTCTTTTTCTCTCCAGACAGAAGCAGGTTCTGTGGAAGCTGGGTGAATTACGAACCATAAACTCTAATTAATCCACCCGGAGTCTAGTGATTGTGATGAGCGCTGGCTAGCCATGGCACAGGAGAGCAATGCTTGCAGAACACTTGGATTTGGAGGTGGGAAGCATTTCAACTCAGTGCCAAGGCCACAAGAAAAGGCTCAGAAAAGGCTGCTTTGTCTGTTCTTACTGTTGAGCTCATTAAAGTGGATTACCATCAGGACAACCAACCCCCAACTCACAAACTCTCTTGTGCTGCAAGAGCCCTTTAGAGTCTGTTGTGGAAGCAAGCTTGCATTTCCCCCTGGAAACTGTGTTGCCCGGTAAGCAGTTAGGTCCAGATCCGCACTGCCTTCTGATTAACCCTCTGAGTATTTCCAGCCTGAATTCCAGATGCTAGGAATAAGGGAGTTTGCGGTGCGGGAGGGAGATGGTCCTGGTGCACTGCTGTTCTTTTCCAGAGTTGCCACCCTGGGACAGGGGGTGGTAACCTAGGACCCATAGACCCTTTGTTGACCTGAAAAGGTTTGCGTAAACATTGGTTTATGTGTGCATATGGGCACTGTTCCAGGGAGTGCATTCAAAATTTACTTGTGACTCAGGATGTCATTGACAACTCTGTCTGCCCTATCCGCCTCACCCACCCGCATCCTGGAATGTTGGAGAACAACTCCAAAATGAGCCTCAGTCTGGTCATATCTGTCTGTCCAGATGCGCCTCTAACACCTCATCCCCCTCAGTTCCCCATTCTGCTCCCTCCAGCCACCGCAGGTGTTTGTTCAGGTGGCAAAACTGTGGTCCATCAGTGGAACATCATTATTTGGCAGGGCTGGTTAGAATGCAGGGGGGTGCCTGGGTGGCTCAGTCGGTTGAGCATCTGATTATTGAGTTTCTGAGTTTGAGCCCCACATTGGGCTCTCCACTGACAGTGTGGAGCCTGCTTGGGATTCTCTCTCTCTCTCTCTCTCTCTCTTCTCTCTCTCTCTCTCTCTCTCTCTCTCTCTCCCTCTTTCTCTGACCCTCCTCTGCTCCCATTCTCTGTCTCTCCTCCCCTCAAAAAGAATGCAGATTTTGGGCCCTACTCTTTGGATAGAAGTAGTGGTGGGTGGCTGGGGGGATGCATGTGGCAAAGCCAGGCCTCATGGGCCTGGAAGCTAGCCAACCTGTTTTCTTGGCCCCCAACCCTCACCCATGGCCCTACCTGAAAACTCGGTTCCTGGTTTCCCTGCCAGTGGAAGGGGTGGGGTAGGGGGGTAAGGGGGATGCTCAGTCTTAGATTCTGCTGCAAGACAGCCACAGTTAACCTGGAGCTCACCCCTGCCTCACCCTTGCCAGCTCTGTGTTAGTCTCAGGGACTGTCCACATACCATGTCCATTCATGTTGTTTCTTCTTCCTGGACAGAATATTCTCTCTCTCTTAAGAAAAGCTTCTCCTGCCCTCTATATGGGAGCAGAGCTACTGGTGCTCACACGCCCTCTGAATTCCCAGAAGCTTCTTTCATTGCCTAGTACCCCCACTGATGATTATTTCTTTGTGATCTTGATGAGCAACCTGGGATAGGGACAATATATATTCCAAACAGCTCCATTGGCTTCCCGCTACCTGCACATAGTAGGGTGCCCAGTTGTTGAATGACAGACTGACTGTGGGAGCACCTGAGTGGCTCAGTTGGTTGAGCGTCAACTGTTAATTTCAGCTCAGGTCATGATCCCAGGGTCATGGGATTGAGCCTCATGTGGTGCTCTATGCTGAGGCGTGTGGAGCCTGCTTAAGATTCTGTATCTCTCTCCCTCTCTGTCCCTATCCCCTGCTTATGTTCTCTCTCTCTCAAAATAAATATTTCTTAAAAAAATACTATGTGCTAAGGATTGGGTAATTTTTTTTTTTTGGCCCGCAAATTGGGATAGCAATTTGACAAATATGTGTGTGTTTGTGTGTGTGTGTGTGCAGCTTTGGATAATGGGCAGAATATTTAAAAAGGGGATTGTCTCTGAGAATACACAAGGCAGAGAGGCCTTAGTTATAAACCTCAAACATTTAGGCTGCATCTCAAACACCCAGTATTTGAAAAATTTTCAAGCCAAGACAGGCCTGTTTATATCTTATCCAAATTCCCTCAATATCTGGCTTTTGTGAACTTCTACAAATATCCCTAAACACTATCTGGCATTTTCTCAAAGACCCTTAGAAGGCCTTACTTTCAGCACTGTGAGATTTGTGCAGAAATATCTGAAGTGAGGGCCAAATTTGTCACACTATACTGTGCTTTTTTTCCATTTCATCTCTAACATCATTCTCCCACTCATTAGTGAATGATAGAATTAGAGCAATTCAAACATGATATTCAAGCTAGCAAAGATTCCCCAATTAAAAAAGCATTTATGTGTGTTTCTTTGAACCTAAGCACAGTCTCAGCTTTGCAGACCACGTATCTCTCTCTCTGTGAGGGATCAGGACCGCCTTCTAGGAGCAGTAACAACCCCACTGGTAGGATGGGAGGTGAGGGAGTGAAGTGGCATGAATAATGTCCCCCAGAATTCATATCTAGCCAGACCTCAGAATGCAACTTTATTTGCACACAGAGTCTTGTAGACATAAGTTGTTAAGATGAGGTCATACTAGGTTAGCCAGTCCTAGGACTTAGGACCAATGACTGCTGTCCTTAGGAAAAGAGGACAGGACACACAGAGTCACACAGAAGGCTCACGTGACGATGGAGACAGGGATTGGAGTGAGGCATCCAGAAGCCAAGGAGGACCAAGGGCTGCTCACTACCACCCCAAGCTAGAAAAGAGGCATAGAACAGATTCTCCCTCAGAGGCTTTAGAAGGTACCAACTCGACCAACACCTTGATTTTGGACTTCTGGTCTCCAGAACTGTGAGAGAATAAACGTCTGTTGTTTTAAGCTACTCAGTTTGTTCTAATTTGTTATAGCAGCTCAAGGAGACTGATGTGAGTGGCTGCTTTCAGAATCCCTAGGGACCTGCCTTTGTGTCTCCACGTTCTCTGTGGTCTGGGCTCTTTCTGATTCACCTGCAGGGCCCAAGGTGGGAATCACAGTCATATGAGTCAAGCATACAAGACTCACTATGGGTTTGTGACCCCCAGCCATAGGGCAACCTCTTTGAAAATAACTCTGCAAAGTCCGATCATAGGCCTGGGGACAGGATGCACCACTCACCTCAGTTGCCCCCTCTCTATGGTAGAGATGATAATATGGCCCCAGTGTGCAGGTAATGTTAGTGAATGAGCAGAATTTTGCTAAAAATAAGCAAAGCTGGATGCTAGGGAGAGAACAAGGGGTCAAAAGCATTCTGAGGTTATGATCCAGTTCTTATTAATAATGTAGTGATAAGACCTACTATTTATTGGGCACTTGGCACTATGCTAAGACTATACACGCATTGTCTCAGTTTAGCCTCCTATCAGGCCTGTTGACATAAATAATATCTCCAAGATCAAAAAGCTAGTCAGTAACAGAGAAGGGCAGATGAGACGTGTGCACATTACAAGAAAGAAGAAACAACAGAGCAGAAGATACTATGTGCTTAGGACACGACTTAGCAGGAGAAGCAGCGTGCAATGTAGAAAAATCTGTAAAATAGAGACAAAAATAGTTCCAACCTCACAGAGTTGTTCCGAAACCTAAATGAGATAATGTCTCAAAGGATTTTTTCTAACCTGTGTCTAGCAGAGAGTAAGCTCTCAATAAGTATTAGACAATCCAATTATTAGTGAAATGGGTGGGACAGAGAGCCAGAGCCTTCCAGATAGGAAGATTATCTCAAGAAAAGTAGAGATTCTGGAGTGGGTATTCTATCCTGGAGCCAGATGTCTACACTGAGCTTGGAGATGAGGAAGGCACACATGTGGGCTAAATAAAATAACAGGCATTGGGAAAGTGATTGGTGATCCCCTGAGCCAGAGGGTCCACAGAGTTTTTGGCGGGGGGTGAGCAGGAGGTAGATGTTCTAGGCCCTTCCCTAGCTCACCCATCCTGAGCCAAACTGTATTGAGCTGCTTCACCCATAGGACCTCATTATGGAATTACATCTGAAAAAAAGGATCTGATTCCCAGATTTGCTCCTCCTAGCTCCGGGATGTTGGGCACATTATTTCACCTCTCTGAGCCTCAGGGTCCCCATTATGATAATATTAGCAATTCTTTCCCAGTGTGGTCATGAGCGGTGCTTAATTCAACATGTCAGGAGGGTAGAACACTACCTTATTGAGGAGACCTAATAGAGGAGGATACTCCTGATCAGAGACAGGAGACAAAACCTTGAGGAAGCCAGGCTGGCTGGTAGCAAATCAAGGCAAACCGATCTTTGACAAGTCAGATCCACTCCATAACCCCGACGCATGCTACCTCTCTGCCAGACACTGTGCTAAGGGCCTCACAGATATAACCCACTTAAGCTCCTGACAGTCAAAAGAGGTAAGTATTATTATTCTCCCATTTTACAGATAAGGGCACTGAGGCCCAGAACAATTAAGTAACTTGAGTGAGGTGTCAGAGCTGGATAGTGGCTGGGCTGGGATGCCAACCAAGGCAGGCTGCTACCATACTTAAATTTTGCCTCAATCAAATGACATATCTATTTGTAATTAGGAGGGCTGAAATATAAATTCAGGCTCAGAGTATAAGTGGCTTGCTGGACTGATTGTGGGAAGGCCAACTTGGGGCTGCCTTTGTGAAGCAGCCCATTGGGGACAGTGTCCTCCAAGACCCAAGTGCCGTCGCTGAGTATCCTTTGCCGCTCCCCAGCTGCCCCTTACCCTGAGCTCCTTCTGTGCCTAGGCTTCCATTGGAGAAAGATCAGCATAGCTTTACAACTCCAGGGTTCAAACCCCAGCTCCTTGGAGTGCTATGGGTAGGTTACATACCTATCTCTACAATAGGCATGGCTTTCTTGTATTCTCATTGCTTTACGGGGAGAATTACATTAACGGTGCCTATAAAGCAAGTGGCATATAGTATTCCCAGAATTCTTGCTGCTTCCTCCCTCACCCCCACCCTGCTAACCCCCTCCTCATCTACCCACAGCCTTCCTCTAATTGCAGAATCCTGTGCCCTGGCTCTTTCCTGCAAACATCCCTTCATCAGATGAGAAAATGCTCAACTCAGATGGAAGTTAATGGATCCAAACTTAGTAATAGCAACTACCATTTAGAACACTGTTATGTACCAAGCTGGTGGTAAGTGCTTTGAATGCATCTTCTTGTTAAATCGTCACACTAATCCTGCAATTTCCTGAGGTTTTAGGGATGGTGAGTACCTTGCCCGAGGTCCCGCAGGAATTTAGCGTCCGAGCAAGACCCAGCCATCCGACCCCCAACCCAGCAGAGGCCCCGTCCCTACTGTCTGCGCCCCGCGGTCAGTTCCACTGAGAAGCAAGCCTGGGCCACCCAATTTCTCCCCGAGCTAGGAATGTCTCGGCCAGAGTAGACCTGCGGTGAGCGGCCCAGGGAAGGGGACTCGCCCAGGATTGGCCTGGGGCGGGCGCGCCCCCTGGGGGAGCAGGCGGAGAGAGCCCGAGGAAAGCAACAGCGGCGACGGGGGGGCCGGGAGGCGAGAGGCTTGGAAGCCCCCTCTGCCTTCAGTAGGTTTCGGCTCTTTGCTAGGGACGGCAATTAAGTAAGCTTCCCCAAGTTAAATCCAAGTTCAAACCCAGACTGTTCGAATGCTTAGGACTTGTGGAGGGCGGTGGGGTAGCATGAATTAGGAACAGGTGGGTGAGAATTTTCAAAACGAGAGGTTCCCAGAAGAGCCCCCTTCACAGGCGATGGTCCCTGGTGCGGGTCAGCTGACATCATCTTGAGTCCTGGGCTGGTCAGAGGCAGCCAGGTGAGGTGAAAGCTGTTCATGTCCCACTCAGAGGTAGTCAATGAGGGGAATAGGACAATGGACTATTACAGAGGTGGAAGTTTCAAGTGCAGAGGACCCCTTTGATGGGCAAAAGGATTCCTGTTTTGGACACAAAGTTGAAATTAAGAGAAAATTCTGAAGTTTCTCTGATTAAAGCTTCTGTGTCAAGAATCAGTGATTCTGTGACAGGTACCTCCCTAGGCAAAAGTGCACCTTGGGAGTCTTCCACACCTGGGGCTAATCTGAGCATTAAAGAAGCACATTTGGAGGGAATCCTGAGAAAGACGGTGTGAGCTAGTGGTTCTCAAAATGTGGTCCCTGACCAACTGCTGTAACATCACCTGGAAACTTGTTTAAAATGCAGATTTGGGGACTCCCACCCCTTACCTGCTGCATTAAAAATTTTAACAAGCCCCTCTCTCCCAGTACCCCCTACCTCTACCCTCCCTACCCCCACCTTGGGATTCTGGTATAAGCTCAGGTTTGAGAACCACTTGTTTGAGTTCATCTTTTTCTGGTTATTTCTGTCCTCTGCCTTTTTATCACATGGTATCAATTTTATTACTGGCACTATAACCATAGAATATTCGTTAATGAGGCACTAATGATTCAACACAAAAATGAAGTACCTTCTTAGTAGGATTCACAATCTGATGGGAAACTTGATTGTAACCCAGACAGAGTGTGATCTGATCTTCAGACAAGGGGTAAACACCGTAAGGGCACAGAGGAGAGAGGGGATTCATTCCTACTGATAAGTTCAGAGAAATCAGTCCTGAAATACGTGATTTGGATCTTGAAGGATGTGTGTGATTTCCAGCAAGCAGAGGTGGAGGAATTTATTATTACTCAATAGCAGTTCGGATACCCTTAAAGTGAGGTTTTTTGGTTTGTTTGTTTTAATGCTCAACAGAGCAGAATAGCTACTATCCTTGGTATCTCTTGTATATCCAACAAGTCAGGGAGCCACATTTGCTGGTAGCTCTGGATAATAACAGGAAAGGGAAAATAAATGATCTTCATTAGTTTACAAGGTTAGTAATCACGCAGGGTCATGGCTGGGGACTGTTAACCCAGATGCCACTGGTTTTGTGCAGAGGAGCAATATGCAGAAATAATTACCTGGTGACAGCAAGAATGCATCGCCATGCAAAGAGGATTAGAGGCCAAAATGGAAAGAGGAATGGAGAGACATCAACAGAGAGAAGAAGAGAAGAAATGGAGAAGTAATTGGCTGAACTGGAAGCTGCTGCATGGAGGCCATCAGAAAAAGAGGAAGAAGCAATAGTTCCATTGGGCCTATACTTTGCCTCCTAAATTCAATGTCAATCAGGCTTTCAACCTGAAAGCTTAAAAGCAAATTTCTGAGTTTCAATTATTTAATACTGCAACATGTGGGGCTGGCAGAGCTGAGATCCGAGCTGGCTTCAGGGATTAGGCTGCATCACCCATGAGAGAGATCAGGACAGGCTAGCCAGCCCCTGGATCAGTCAGGGGCCAGTCAGAAAAGAGAAACCACACAGCAGCTCGGACAGGGGAAGTTTAATATAAAGAGTTATTAACTGCAGTAGTGGATTGGAGTAACAAGGGATTGGCTAGTAGGAAGCAAAGGAACTCCAAAGAATATGGGAGTAATGGATACAGGGAGCAGCCGCTGGCCCTGGGCTGCCCGGAGCACAGGATGGTAGGGTTTCTGAGATGCTGCAGCAGCAGAACTTGCCAGGAATCAACCCCCTCGGGTGCTGGGGATAGCTGTTCATGGAGATGTGCCATTGGAAGTGCTCTGCTACAAAACCACCAGGGCTGTGGTGACAGCAGAAGGTGCTGGACCCCAGGTGCTGCAAGAGCCTGGGGCTGGAGAGGCTGTCCTGCTGCAGAAACCTGCTGAACAAGAACACAGAACATGGTACCCAGAAGCAACACTCTTTCCTCCTGCGATGTCTCTCTAGAGCCCTCTACTGATCAAACTTCAATGCCAGTTGGGAAAGGAAAAATGTTTCAAAATCCCATCCCCATTTTCACAGAGCAGTCAAAAAGGGTGAACCTGGAGCTGAAAAGCAAGAAATGGATAACCAGCACAGTCTAGAACTATTTCAGAATGTTCAAAGCACTGAAAAATGGCATCCTTTTATTTGAATGGGCCTCACATTACATGTCGGAAACAACTTAAACTTGTCTACATTTGGAGTTTCGGTAGTAGAGACTTGCCTGATGGACCCCTGGGCATGTGTGCCTCAAAAACTGTTTAGGAAGTCCTGCTCTTTGAGGTAGGATTTCTACTCCTAAAGACCTGTGATAAGTGGATGCAAACAAATGATCATTGCCTTGCTATTTATAAGAGGAGGAAAAAGTGCTTAAAAGTCTGACAAGAGAATGGTTAAATAAATTATGGTGACTTTACAAGATGGAATATTATACGGTCATTAAAAGTGCTATTTTAAAGCAATTAACAGGGTTCCTGGGTGGCTCAGTCGGTTCAGCCTCTGACTCTTGATTTTGGCTCAGGTCATTGTCCCGGTTGTGGAATCAAGCCCTGTGTTGGTCTCCATGATGAGCGTGGAGTCTGCTTGGGATTCTCTCTCTCCTTCTGCCTCTCTCCCACTCATGCGCATTCTCTCTCTCTCTCTCTCTCTCTCTCTCTCTCTCTCCCCGCCTCTCAAATAAAAAAACCCAAAAAACAATTAAGGAAATTGTAAAATTTTCACGATATAATGTAAAAAGGAGAAAAAGACCAAAATAATGTATCTATAGAATATTCTCAATTATGTTAAAATAAAGAGTGTGTGTATATGTAATGAAACAGAAGGAAATTATAAATAGTATTTATCTCTGGATAGTGATGAATTTTTCTTTTCTTCTTCATGTTTATCTATACTTTCCATGTTTCCTAGGCCCAACATGTGTCACTTTCATAATTAAAATAAAATGTTTAGAGGCACCTGGGTGGCTCAGTCAGTTAAGAATCCGACTCTTGATTTTGGCTTAGGTCATGATCTCATGGCTCATGATTTCAAGCCCTGAGTCAGACTCCATGAGGACAGCGTGGAGCTTGCTTGAGACTCTCTCTCTCCCTCTTTCTCTCTGCCCCTCATCAGCTCTCTCTTTGTCTCTCTCTCTGTCTCTCTCTTAAAATAAATAAACTTTAAAAAAAAAAAGCATAAAAAGAAAATGTATGATAAATTTTAAGGAATATGCATCTCTGTAGCTTTCAGTAGCTGGAGGGAAGCTTCACAATTCCTTCTGGGAGCTTAACTTCAAGATCTGATTCGAGGAGCACAGACATTCAACTGCCTATTTACAGTTCCGGTGGGGATTCAGCTAGGGGTCCACTACTGCCTTTCTCATTTCCTCTTCGTCTCTGGACTATTTCCTCTCTTTGTGCAAGAGGAGAGAGAGAACAAAAACGTGCAGCAGTGTGATAACATAGTCTTAGTGAACTATGCTCCTGACAGCGGCAGCAGGGCATTCCACAGTTTGTTTACAGACCATAGAACCTCCTTCTGTCCTCCTTCCAACCCCTCCTTCTCTGCTGGATAGGTACCAGTTCCCTTGTATCTATGTTCCCTCTGAAACAGTCACTGGGATAAGATGAAATGACTTTTTCTTAGATTTTCACTTGCCAAATCCACATTCCAGAATGCTGTGTGTTGTTATTTAAACAGAACTCAGTTATGGTAAAGAAATGCATGCTACAGGGGCACTTGAGTGGCTCAGTCAGTTAAGCTGACTACGGCTCAGGTCAGGATCTCATGGTTTGTGAGTTCGAGCCTGGCGGGCTCTGTGCTGACAGCTCAAAGCCCAGATCCTGCTTCAGATTGTGTGTCTCCCCCTCTCTCTGCCCTTTGAACACTTGTGCTCGCTCTCTATCTCTCTCTCTTAAAAATAAACATTTAGGGGCTCCTGGGTGGCTCAGTCAGTTAAGCATCCGACTTCAGCTCAGGTCATGATCTTAACGGTTCCTGGGTTCGAGCATTGGGCTCTGTGCTGACGGCTCAGAGCCTGGAGCCTGTTTCAGATTCTGTGTCTCCTTCTCTCTCTGACCCTCCCCTGCTCTTGCTGTCTCTTAAAAATAAATAAAAAACATAAAAAAATTTTTAAAAATAATAAAAAACCAAACATTTAAAAAATGTATGCTACATAATAAAATCTAATGCTCATATCAAATAAAAAGTATATTAATTAATATCCATTTGAATAGCTTCCTGTATAATGAAAGGAGTTGCATTTTTATAGGACTCTTTCAATAAATTCAGAGGTGTAGCCAGCCCTTTCCTCTTCTCGTGAGTCTGAAGGAAGGCCAGCAATTTAATGACTGATACCACTTAGGAAATAATGGGAACGCCATCGAGACAGGTGTTTTAAACTATTAATCAGTATGTCCCCCCACCCCCACCGCATACACTCAAGGTAAGATGGGGATTCCTTTTGGCCTATGGAACAGAGACACCTGGAGAGAAGCAAGAGAACTGAGGCTAGTGGGAGTCTCAGAGGAGAAGGTATCATTTCCCACCGAGGTTAGATCCAAATGAATGGAAAATAATAGTTTAGCATGGTCCAGCAGAGTCTGAGAGCAGAGGAGCTCTCTTCTTCCATTCCCTCCGGAACTCTGGTACCTCACAGGAGTTTCTCATGCTTTCATGCATGAGAGCCATAGAGTAACAAATGGGGCAATGGAATGCCAGGGAGATAGAGGCGCTGGGACAACCTTACCTAACTTCTGATGGTTTAAAAGGGCGTGCGGAAACAGCCAGCTACATCTTCCTGAGCCCCTCTCCTCCAGAGTACAGAAGGTAGATAAAAGGAGAGAAATGTTAACCTGCAGGGTCTCTTGGTCCTAAGCAGGGGATGCTGCTGTAGAAAGCGGTGTGAGCTCCATGACTATAGCCAGATGAAGACACAGGGCAAGAGCCTTGCGTTAGCAGATACTGTGATGCTCCCCCATATTCCCTCTCTAGGGGATGCACTGCCCTCCCAAATGCTGGGAATACTGGTGGTTGGCCCTTCTTCAGCAGGAATTTCCCTGGCTGTGGGAAACTTTCCTCTCTGCAGGAGCAGACTATAGCTCGAGACTGGCTGATGGAGGGATCCAAAGGTCAAACTCCCTTGCTTCAGTCTGGAATAATTCTGAAGGACTGTTGCAGCTCCAGAGCTCCTAGGATGTGCTGAGGTGGCAGATGCAACCACATTACAGGCTGGCTTCTTTGTCTGCCCTTCCCTACCTTTCCCATTCCCTTACAGATGCACTTCCTGCAAACACTTCCCAGTAAACCCTTTGTGTGGGTAGACAGTGTGCAGTTCTCCATGTCAGAATGGGAACTTATTCTAGGGTAATCGGTGCTGGGAGTAGTCCTAGGAAAAAAAAGGAATCTGGCAGGGCGGGGTGGGGGAGTGGCGCCTGGATGCCTTCGTTGGTTAAGCATCTGACTTCAGCTCAGGTCATAATCTCTCAGTTTGAGGGTTCAAGCGCTACATGGGGCCCTGCACTGACAGGTCAGAGTCTGGACTCCCTGCTTTGAATTCTGTCTCTCCCTTGATCTCTGTCCCTCCCTCGCTCATGCATTTCCTCTCGTGTGCACGCACTCTTTCTCTCAAAAATAAACATTAAAAAAATAAAAAATTGAATTAAAAAGGAATCTGGGAAGTGAATCATTTGTTAGCTAGCTGGCAGTGAGGACCTCATTACTGGTGGTTGGAATACAGATAGTCCTGGGCATGCTGCAGCCACACAACTGTTAAAACTTTCACGTGTGGTGATTTGGGATGCAGTACCAGAAGGGGTACACCAGCAGATAGAGTGATCCCAGCCCTCGAGGGGTATGAGGGAGATAGTGACTGGAAGGATTATAGAATTGGATGACTGTTGCTGAGAGCACTGAAGTTATTGAAGAGAGAAAATGGCCGGCACAGGGGGTCACTCACCAACTCAAGGTGAAACGTGAAAGCCAGAGGGCCTCCTTGGCAGTATTTAAGGAGACTAATCTCCTACAGCCAGAGGGCAGCCAGAGTGGAAGACCAGACTCCTGCTCCGGACTTAATTGTAATCATGGAGCATCAGAGGATACTGGATTCTCAGCCACTATGGGCTCCTGTGTGGCCTCCCACAGTCAGGGGCCTGCCAGGACAGCATCGGATTCTGAGACTTACAATGGGGATATCTGGCTAGATGCAGCTGAGAACTTTGAATGCTCGGATTTCCCCAAATGCTTTGCAGAAGTGGCGGTGAACTTTGGCTGAGCCCTTCAGAGTTCAGTTTAGCAAGAATTTTCATCAACAACATCCTGGTGCTACTTGTCCCTGACAATACCCAGTGAGATGGGCAAGGCTGATATTATTTCTCTCATCCTTCAAAGGAGGGAATCAAAGCCGGAGAGTGAGAGATTGAAAGAATGACTTGAACCTGGGACTCTGACACCTACTCTAGTGGTTTCTCGTGAGGAAGGCAGAGTTGGGCTAAGGGGCCATCAATACAGTTGCTTCTGCTCCTGTGTCTGCAACTAAACTACATTTCCCAGACCCATTTGCCCTTGGGTTGGCGCCTCATGACTGAATTCTGGACAATGGACTATGGACAATGCACTATAGGCTATTGCCACTTTCAGGGCTGCCTGGCTGGCCTGAAATACCACCTCTATGCCATCTCAATTTTCTCTTCTCTACCCTTAGTGACTTTGGCAGATCTGTGTTGAATGAGGATGGTGGCGCTGCTGGATAACTATAGGTGTATTTGTGCAGCTCTTCTGTTTATGATAGGTAGAAATAAATAAAATCAGGCATGGTAAGGAAAAATTAACAACTCATAGGAAGGTATGTATGGGAAAAATTGCAGCGGTGCAAATGTGAGAAACACTGCATTGTAACCTTCCACATTTTGATTTCCAACACATGCCTAATCACTGGGGACAAGTATAAGAGGAAAGAGAGAAACAAGCAGGTGAATCTGGGGTCTCGCTGCCCTGGACCATCCTGTGGAGGCTATAAAGGTGTGTTGGGGGGGGGGGATGGAAAGAGCAGTTCAGGCTGGTCCCATTGACCCAGGAATTAGCAACCCATGCAAGTTAATGTGTCTGTAACTGTTTGCCATCAGGCCTGGCCCCCAGAATCTGAGTAAAGTCTCCTCAAGGGCAGAACATGTACCTCTCTATGTCTATGTCTCCTTGGCTACAGGCCTGGAGCCACACACTCAGGAGGCCTTCAGGAATACCAGGCACAAGAATTCTGCCAAAGAACAGGTTAGGTCTGGGGTGTCATCAGTCACTGAGCGCTGATGGGGCCACATTCTGCTGGCAACCCCAAGTAAGCTACCTGCCAGAGTGCCTCTCTGAGTAGGTAAGGCTGTAGAAAGTTCTGGGAGGCTGGAGTTTTTAGTAGCCTGAGGACACCACAGTCTGTAGCCGTGGCTCCTGCTGCTCTGGGTGTATGGGGGAGCGGTGGGGATAGGGAATTACACAGAGTGGGTCTAAAGGGGAGAGACTGGCAGGGCAGCAGTCCCCGGGAAGCCACCTGTTCCTGCTCTCTGCACCCGGGATCTCCTGGGCAGCTGCCAGGTGAGGACATTTGAGAAGAGGCAGGTTGGGTTTGCTCTCCTCGCTGTCATGGCGGAGCTGGGCAAAAAGAGGCAGGATGCCCTTCCTACACAACTTTTACATCATCTTCTACATGCAGGCTACCAGGCTTGGCTCCCCGGAACCCTGAGATGCCCATAGGAGGGCGTGGTCTAGCTATGTAGGCAGCAGATGAGTGACAATTACACCTTAAAGCAAAGGAAGAACAGAGACCCCAGACAGGGGTGGTGGGGCCCAGACACAAGTGCCATCGTTGGGAGGTAGCCCTGTGAGGTGAGAGCCCTGCCAGACTTGACACAGCCCAGATCCAGAGAGCAGCAGGAGGAGGGGCTAAAGGAACTCTGCAGCACCTGCAGGGCCAACCCAGCTCTCCCCTGGCCTGTCATCTACCGCAAAAGTGGAAGTGACGGTTTCTTTCTTCCCCTTTGGCCACACCCCTTTCCATCTTGTCCCTTCCTAGTTTGCCTAGGCAGCCAAGATGAGGAGTCCTGCCCAACTGGGCTTTCCCTGAGGCAGAGACAGTCTTATGAGAGAGGCCTTTCTGCTGTCATGGGTTAGGTCACCACAGAAGAGATTATGATGAAGATGCACAAGGTCCAGGGGACCTTCCCCACCCCCACCCTCAAACTGGATGGGAAGGAAGAGGTCTGGGAGCCTTGAGCTATCATCATTCTTACCCTGCTCCACATTCCAAGAGATGATGGCCAGGCCTCAGGAGGACAACCGAGTATGGAAAAGAGGGAGGCTGCCCTAGTAGGGCATTCCCAGCCTCAGAAAAGATCCCTGGGTCCCACAAGTGACCTCAAAACCAAAAGGTACCATACCTGGAAACACTGCAGGCCTG
Source organism: Suricata suricatta (assembly GCF_006229205.1). NCBI lineage: Eukaryota > Metazoa > Chordata > Mammalia > Carnivora > Herpestidae > Suricata > Suricata suricatta. The sequence goes on from NC_043703.1 coordinate 126,927,379, forward strand.
AACAATGAGGATAGTGGCAACTGTGATGGACTTGAGAGTAGAGACCCTTCTCTCATTCTCAGGGCTCTGTATCAGCATTCTGGAGTGCTGGGACACCCCAGCTCAGGGAGCTCAACAGTGTCTTGAGGGCTCTTGTAGAAAGGACTAGATCTTGGTGCCAGAGTTAAACTGATTTAAAGAAAATAAATTTAGGGGCACCTGGGTGGCTCAGTGGGCTGAGTGTCTGACTCTTGATTTTGGCTCAGGTTATGAGGTTATGATCTCATGGTTCATGAGTTTGAGCCCTGTGTTGGGCTCTGTACTGACGTTGTAGAGCCTCTCTCTCCTTCTCTCTTTCTACACCTTTCTACTCACTGTCTCTTTCTCTCTCAAAATAAATAAATAAAAGAAACATTAAAAAAAGGCCTTTAAAAAAAAAAAGAAAATGAATTTAACCAACTGAGACTTACACCATTACATTTGTTTGATTATGTAGCTTCCTCTTTCCTACCTCAGCCTTCCTAAAAGTGGATTATCATTTGCATAAGCTAATGTATGTGTGTGTGTGTGTGTGTGTGTATATATATATACACAACCCCTTATATATACACCCCATCCCCATACATATATACATATAACCCCATCTGGACACACCCACAGCCCCCTGCTCTCCATATCCTGCACCAGAGTGTTACATTTGTTGCAGTTAAAGAATCCACTGACTCATCATTATCACCCAAAGTTCATCGTTTCCATCTCTACATGCTTGATGTTGTCCATTCTATGGGTTTTAACAAATATATAGTGACATGTCTCCACCATGGTAGTCTTATAAAGAATAGTCTCATTGCCCTAAACGTCCTCTGTCCTCCACATGTTCATCTCTCTCACACTGTTCCCTGCTCCACATTGCAACCACCGATATTTTTACTGTTTCCATCGTTTGGCCTTTCCTAGAACGTCATATAGGTGGAACTATACAGAATGCAGCCTTCTCACACTGGCTTCTTTCACTTAGTAATCTGCATTTAAGGTTCTTCCATATCTTTTCATGGTTTGATGGCTCATCTATTTTTAATGCTAAATAATATCATTATCTGAATGAACCACACTTTATTTATCCATTTATCACTGGAGGACAGCTTGGTTGCTTCCAGATTTTGGCAATTGTATATAAAGCTGTTATGCCCATCCTTATGCAGGATTTTGTGTGAACATAAGTTTTCAGTTCCTTTGGATAAAAACCTAGGAGTGCTATTGCTGAATTGTATGGTAAGAGTAGGTTTAGTTTTGTGAGAAGCTTTCACACTGTCTTCCAAAGTGGCTGTACCAGTTTGCATGCCCACTAGCAACGAATGAGAGTTCTGGATGTTCCACATCCTTGTCAGCATTTGGCATTGTTAGTGTTTTGGATTTTGTTCATTCTAATAGGTGAGTAGTGGTATCTTATTGTTTTAATTTGCAATTCTCTCATGACATGATGTTGAACAACCTTTCATATGCTTATTTGTCATCTGTATTTCATTGATTATGTGTCTGTTCAGGTCTTTGGCCCATTTTTTAACTGGTTTGATTTTCTTAGTATTGAAGTTTTAAGAGTTATTTGTACATTTTGGATAATAGTCATTTACCTGATATATCTTTTGCAAATATTTTCTTCAGTCTGTGGCTGTGTTCTCATCCCTTGACATTGTTTTTCACAGAACATAAGAACAGGACATTTTCAATCTTAATGAAGTCCAGTTTATTATTTCATTTAGTTCAGATTAGCTTTAACGTATCTTGAGAGTCCTTTTTTGACCCATGTGTTATTTTTTTATTTTTTTTAATGTAATTTATTGTCAAGTTAGCAAACATACAGTGTGTGGAGTGTGTGCAGTGTGTGCTTGGCTTCAGGAGCAGATTCCCATGATTCATCACTAACATACAATACCCAATGCTCATCCCAACGTGTGTCCTCCTCAATTCCCATCAACTGATCCATGTGTTATGTAGAAATGTGTTGTTTAATCTCCAAGAATTTTGTAATTTTCTTTCTGTTGTTGATTTCTAATTTAATTCCATTGTGATCTGAAACCATTGTATGGATTCTATTTTTAAAACTTGTTAAGGTGTGTTTTATGGCCCAGAATGTCTATCTTGGTAACTATAGCACATTTCTTACTTTTTATTATGTGAAGAACATAGTATAATAATTACACTAATTATTACTAAATATATAATATTATATTTTCATCACTCAACTTCAACAATTATCCATACATGGCCAGTCTTATTACATTACTGATTTCTCACTTCCTGGCCATTTGATTTAATTTAATTTAAGTTAATTGTTTAATTTAATTTTTAAAGTAGGCTTTCTGCTCAACATGGGACTTGAATGCATGACCAAGATCAAGAGTTGCATGCTCTTCCAACTGAGCCAGCCAGGCACAGCCCCCACCCCAACCTACCCATTTTAAAGCAAATTTTAGACCTGATATACGTTTATCTATATATACTTCCATGTATATTACAATATAGTCATCACCTTTGTGAATGTGATCCTTTGGAGTTCAACAAAATCAGCCCATACTGAGACCTACTGGTATCCTACTTTTACCCACCCCCTCCTTGCCCTTACCCTTGGCCAAAGCTAGGTAAATCGTTTTCTTTTTAATGTTTTATTTATTTTTGAGAGAGAGAGAGCATGAGCAGGGAAGGGTGAGAGAGAGAGGGAAACACAGAATCTGAAGCAGGCTCCAGGCTCTGAGCTAGCTATCAGCACAGAGCCCAACATGGGGCTCAAACCCGCAAACCGCAAGATAATGACCTGAGCCCCAGTCAGACACTCAACTGACTGAGCCATCCAGGTGCCCCAAAGCTAGATAAATATAATTTGGCTCTGTGCATTGAGAAGATGCCAGAGGCTGGTGGTGTAAACATGCCTTTAGGTAGCTATTTTGGGTGGGCAAGGGAACAGTGTTGCAGTTGGGAGGCTGAATCCAGCTGTCACCACCTGTGAGCCATGTAAACTAAAGGAAGACATTTAACTTAAGAGCTGTGTCTTAGTTTTCCTCCCTGATTAAATGGAGATCATAAAACCTACTTCACCAAATTGTTGTGAAGCCTAATTAAGATAGTAGAAGTGAAAACCATATTAGTCGTCATTATCCTGGTTTATGTGGCAACAAAACCATGTTAGGGAAGATTTTCATTTAGCCTTTGGTACAAGAACCTCTATTCTACACAGAAAGCCCTGTGCCTATTTAGAGAAGAGGGTCCAAAATACACCCACCCACCCCCATTCTCCATGAAACCACAAGCTTCCAGGACACTAATTCTCAGAACAAGGCTGACTTTAGACCCTGGTAGAGACTGAATCTTAAACACAAGATACTAGGCAACTCAAACTGTCCATCATGAATTAAGATATTATCTGATCCACTAAGTCATAAAGTTGGCTTTGTGAAGACATCCAGATGGCAAACAGACACATGAAAAGATGCTCAACATCACTCATCATCAGGGAAATACAAATCAAAACCACATTTAGATACCACCTCACACCTGTCAGAATGGCAAAAATTAACAGCTCAAGAAATAACAGATGTTGGCTAGCATGTGAAAAAAGAGGAACCCTTTTGTACTGTCGGTAGGAATGCAAACAAGTGCAGCCACTCTGGAAAACAGTATGGAGGTTCCTCAAAAAATTAAAAATAGAACTACTCTATGACCCAGAAATTGCACTACTAGGAATTTATTCAAAGGATACAAAAATACTGATTCAAAAGGACACATGCACCCCAGTGTTTATAACTGTGATATCAACAATAGTCAAATTATGGAAAGAGCCCAAATGTCCATCAACTGATGAATGGATAAAGAAGATGTGGTATATAAATATATGTATATATACACACACACACAATGGAATACTACTTGATGATGAAAAAAATGAAATTTTCCCATTTGCAACAACATGGATGGAACTGGAGAGAATTATGCTTAGCTAAATAAGTCAGTCAGAGAAAGACAGACATATGATTTCATTCATATGTGGAATTTGAGAAACTCAACAGATGAACATAGGGGAAAGGAAGGAAAAAATAAGATACTGTCAGAAATGAAGGAAACCCATAAAAGATTTTTACAACAGAGAACCAACTGAGGGTTCTGGAAGGACGTTATTGAGGATTAAATGGGTGACAGGCATTAAAGAAGGCGTTTTTTTGGGATGAGCACTGGGTATCATATGTAAGAGATGAATCGCCAGTTTCTCCTCCTGAAGACAAGACTACACTGTATGCTAACTAACTTGAAAATAAATTAATTTTATAAAGATGTAACTGACATATAATAAACTACATATATTTAAAGCAAGGTAATAATAATGATAAAGCTGCCTTTGTTCTCTTGGAATGGCTGCTCATTGGATGAGGGGATATAACTGTGGGCAGTCCCAGCTTTACATCTTCAGAGCGTGCAGCCAGAAAGGAAACAGGGCTCTTTTCCAAGTTCTAATGAGAAAAATCCCACAGAAAAACTCTGATTGTCCACAGCATGTGTCCATTGCTGACCCAATCATGATGCCTTAAAAATTAATGCCCAACTTGTGCCACCTACCCTCACTAGTGGCCAGAAGCGGACTGATGGCTGGGGTGCAGGGATAGGTACCTAGAGGAAAGAAGTTGCTGTTATGGGCAGATGATATAAATAATTATATACCACACAGATACATACTAAACTTTGCTATGCAGAAAAGATAAGCTTGTGAAACACTCAGTATTTTTAAAATTCTATTTTCATGGTGTCACCAATATATTGTCTTTTACTCAGAACAAAGTATTTGTCTTTTAATATAAATAAACAAATTACTTGATTCAAAGTTTGAGAAAAAGTATTTTGATCCAGTTATTTTTAGCCAAGTACTGTGATTTTACAACTCAATTATGTCCATGAGATGAACATTTGTCTCATTTACTTTATAGTAATCTTTATAAAGGGACTTATTAAGCCATGGCTTAGGGTGAACAAAACTTAAGTCACCATTATTGTCTACTCCATAGTACATAAGGCCACAAATGCCTATAATTCCCAATATTATGTGAGATTGTCAACTGAAAAAGTATAGATGGAAGAGAAGACAAAGTAAATCTGGGGGACATTCCCTTCATGGGTGGAGCAAGCAATTAAAACTAGAGAAAGAAACAGAGAAGGAGTTAGAGAGGAACCAGAAACTGGAGAAACCATGATACAGGCATTAAAGAAGAGTTGTGGGAAGGAGAGTAACCTGGAGGCTGGGAAGTCTAAGATCAAGGTAATGGGTAGATTCAGTGTATGGTGAGAACCTCTTCCTGGTTCATATATGGCCGTATTTTTGTTGTAACCTCATATGGCAGGAAGGGAGAAGGAGCTCCTTGGGGGCTTATCTTATAAGAACACTACTCCCATTCATGAGGATCCACTCTCAGGACCTAATCATCCCCCAAAGGCCTTACTTCCAAGTACTATCACATTTGGGGATTAGGCTTCAATGTATGAATTGGGGATAGAGTAGGTACATATCAACATTCAATCTATAGCATACATCATGGCAATGGGCTCCATTATTAGTGATGTTGAGTGTGGGGAAGGTCTTTTTGGAAAACATACTATGCAACTTGCCTTGAGATCAGACAGAACCCTCCACCCCTGAGTCTAGATACTGGAGAGACTTTCATATTGACCAGGTGACTGGACAGGCTTTTTTGAGATACCCTAACTTAGGACAGCATTTCCTTGCTGAGGGGCTAAAGGTTAAATTAGTTTGCAACTTTTTCAGAGTGAAGCAGCCACTGTGACTGTGGCCCAGAACCTGGGGTATTGGGAATAGGAGACAATGTCAGCTATAGCTTGCTGCTAAAAAAGATGTTAGACAGTCAAGGGCAGCCAACATGAGCAGGAGGGACTGGGATAGCCTGGATCCTCTTTCCCTACCCCAAGGGTCTGGTTTTCCTGGAAGAGAGTTTTCTGGTCTATGGGACAATTGAAGTTTGGAATCCCTATCCAAGAAAGCTATGAGCTGGGGCCAGGCTCACAATGGGGTCTGGAGGTAAATGTGTGCTATACTTTGCAAGTTCTGTGGCCCTCTGATCATGTGGGCACATGCTGTCCCCATGAAGTCCAGGTATGTGTTCAAAAGGCAGTGAATGAAGCAGAGAAGAGAACATCACCTTGAGAAAGCATCCTTTCTGGTTGAAGAAGCAGTACCATGTCGACTTGCCAGCAACATGACACGGGACAGCAGGTCCTCCATCCTCTTCAGAACATGTGTCAAACCCTACCCTCACCTCCACAGTGTCTGGCAAAATGTGTATGGAAAGGTCAGAAGCTTTCTGTGACATGCTTGGCTTATGAGCAATAATAGCTCTGAGACAATAGAGAATAGGTATATTAGTCTCTGACCCTGGATTCTGGCACATGGCTCCTAAAACCCTTATAATTGCCTAAGTGATAAGAACACTAGAATAATCATTTGTTCCAATATTTGGTCTTTGACCCTGGTTTCTGACACAGTGCTCCAAAATTTCCTGGGATTCCTGAGTGATAAGAATGTCTTTTGTTCTAAGGCAATGACTCTTGATGGACTCCTTGTTAGGGATTGGTCACCAGAAAGACCAAGCCACAATTAGAAGCTTGGAATTTTCGGGGCACCTGGGTGGCTCAGTCGGTTAAGCCTGTCATGATCTCATGGTTCATGGGTTCAAGTCCCATGTCAGGCTCTGTGCTGATATCTCAGAGCCTGGAGCTGCTTCAGATTCTGTGTCTCCCTCTCTTTCTGCCCCTCCCTTGCTCATGTTCTGTCTCTCTCTGTCTCAAAAATAAAATAAACATTTAAAAAAAAATTTTTTTAAAGAAGCTTGGCATTTTCACCCCCCACTCTCCATCCTCCAGAGAGGAGAGAGGGGCTGGAAATGGAGTTAATGATTGATCATGCCTATCTGATGAAGTTTCCATAAAATCTCAAAAATATAGAGTTCAGATTGATTCCAGATTGGTGAACATGTTGAGGTTCCAAGAGAGCGATGTGCCTGGAGAGGACATGGCAGTTCTGCACTCTTTCCCTGACCCTATGCATCTGTTCCATCTGTACATTCATGTATATTCCTTATTCTATCCTTCAAGAGTAAGCTGGTAAACATAAGTAAACTGTTTCCCTGTTTCTGTGAGCTGCTGTAACAGATTAATGGATTCCAAAGAGGGGGTTGTGGGAACCTCTGATTTATAACCCATTGGTGAGAAGCACAGGTGAGAACCTGGACTAGAGATTGGCATTTGAAGTGGGGTGAGGGCAGTCTTGTGGGACTGAGCCCTCAGCTTGTGAGACCCAACACTATCTCCAGGTAGATAGTGTCAGAATTGAGTTAAATTAAAGGACACAGCTGGTGTCATAGAGTATTTCTTAGCAGGGACAAACTTTTACACATGTCTGGTGTCAGAAGCGCTCTGAGTGTGGTAGTTGTACCAGGGCAAAGGAAACGCACAGGAGGAAGAATGAGTTTTTCTACACAATAACAAACTACAGTGTGTATGGCCCGGTGTGTATTTCAAAACACGCTGCCACACTAACTCAATGCCATGACAACCTTATAACATCAATGTTATTATTACTACATTATGGATGGAGAAATGGAGACTTTTATAAGTCAAGTGACTTTCCCATCTCCAATAAGCTAAAAATTAGCAGAGTTAAAATGCAGACTCTGGTTTCCCTGCCCTATGAAGCCTAGTTAAAATGAGGGGCTTGGGTGAGATCGGGGGGTACATGGGCAAGGCTGAATACCAAGAGCAATTTTTAATGTGCTTTCTTTTGGATGACCATCTTTAAAAAAATTCCTTAACAATTTCTAATGACAAATCTTCCTATTTGCTGTAAAAAATCACTAAAGTGTTAATATAGTAAGACTTTTTATGTGTTTTTCTCAAACTGGAAACACGGAATCTGTGGGTCCACAAAAGTAGTATCTGGGGTTTCATGAGATATTTTTTGTGTTTAAAACAGTTGTAAATCTTATTCAAGTCTGAGAAGGACTGGATCAGATGCTTTCAAAGGGAGACTCTGGCTCTAACATCTATTTCATAGATTTACTGTGCAGTGAGAGCTGCGTGACTGGTTAGATTCACTCAACATCCATTCATCCTGTCATTTGTTTCATTACCCAACACTACCTGAGTGCCTAGTATGACTTGGAGCTACAAAGGCCAGGAAATAATGGACTCTATTCCTGACTTTGTGGAGCAATGGCCCGTTAAGTGAGCAAGACGTGAAAGGAAAAAGTTACCATAAAAATAAAATGATACAGTGACGTGTGCACTGCAACGTTTACAGTGTTTAGTGGTGCACAGAAGGTGAGGAATTGCTTGCGTCTCAAGAAGGAGCATTGTTGGGATGAAAGTCACAGGTAGGTCTACCAGGGGGAGCAAAGGGTGAGTGGTGTCAAGGCCACTAGGATGAGGCACACAGGAGACAAGGCTACCATGCTCAGGTGTTGAGCTTGCGTTTGCATGACTTTGAGAGGGGGTGCCTCTTTGAATTTTGCATCCTAAGTGCTTCAGTCACCTCACCCTAGGCCTAGCCCAAGTTACACAGTGGAATTCTTTTGTGGCAGCCCCAGACCCCCTTTGTTTGAGCAGGACATCCATCCTCTAACTGCTGTGGAGTCAGTGACTAACAGCTCACGGCAGACTCTCTCTCCAGAGAATTACCTTCAGCCAAATGGAAGTTATATCCCTTGGGATATTATGCCTCTTTCCCACTCCCCAGCCAAGGGCCCCCCACAACCAAGACTTACTGGCTTGGAGATACAAAAAGAGAGTGCCTGAAAGAGGGATTTCTGGAGTGAACCCGCTCCCAAGTGAAGTGGTGAAAATTATTCAAAAAACCCCAAAACCATGGAAAGCCACTGGAAATGGTTCCAAGGGCATATAGCAACTGAAGAAATGTTTATGCAAGAAAACCTACTAGAATTCAGCATGAATAGCAAGAGTCAATAGTATTTGAATCTAGGTGTGCTCCCTAACTCTACCTCCCCAAGTCAGGGAGGTAGAAACCCTGCTGACTTAGCCAAGACCAGGGGGCTCCTATCCCTCCTCCTGGTTAGAGACCTGTCTTCCTGAGTTAGCTCAGAATTTCTCATCAGGCCTCCAGCTGTTTGTCCCAGGTAAGTGTGGCTAACTGGGGGGGTTGCCATCTTCCAGCCAGCCTGTGCTCGTGATGAGGAAGCTCTGCTTTGGGTGGGAGTTCTCATTTGCTCTTGTCCCTGCTTGTAAGACAGTGATTTCATGCCAGGAGAGATAAGTCAAAGAGAATGAAACCCGGCTATGGAGGACAAACTGTGTCCCTTCCACTGAGTTCAGGTATTCAAAGTCTAAACGACTCACAGAGCTAGAGAAGTGTGTTCCATATTCCAGCAGCTCAAGCTCTTCCTGGGCTCTGGAAACATCCAGCCATCCTGACACCAGCAAAAGGTGCAGTTTGAGACTCTAGGACCCAATCCCTCTCTTATTCTCGACTCTTTGGAGGCCCTGAGAAATACGAGAGAGCCAATTCTCTCATACTTTTTTGTTTTTGTTTTTGTTTTGCTTATCAGCATGCCTGGGAAGGCTCCTGGCATTAAGTGGGTAGGAACAGTCCGATGCATCAAAGAATTATCCCGCTCAAAAAGTCAGGCATAATCCTTTGAGAAAAAAGTACACTAAGAAATTGAGGAAAACAATACTAAATCTCCAGATTGCATATTTCTGACCTTGCTTTAATATATAGTTAAAGATGGATTTGGTTGCACAGTTAGCCCCAAACCTTTTTTTGGTACCTCAAATCAGGTACCGGAGAACATGCGAGGCTAATATTCCTGGACCCCCGGCACGGGTGGGTATTGGTAGGTATTATGTTTCTGTCTGATGGGGTCTTCCATTCTCAGAATTTGCTTCATGGTCTGATGCCAGAATGGAATGTGTGCTCCCAGATTACCCTCTCTGACCCAGGCCCCACAGAAGGGAGGACATTTTGGTCTAGCTCCTGTCACTTACATGACGTAAGCTTCATTCAACCTGCCAGTAAGATAGTCCTTTTCTGGCCTCAGTCTATGTAGAGGGAGGTCAGCAAATAATTTCTATAAATAGCCAGCTGGTAAATCTTTAGGCTTCACGTGCAACACCCCCTCTGTCACAATGACAGCAACAGATAGTTCGTAAGCAAATGCACATGGCCATGTTCCAATAAAACTTTATTGATGGACACTGGAATTTGAATTTCATGTAATTTTCATGTGTCACAAAAGATTATCCTTTTTTCCATTTATCCCAACCGTTTAAAAATATACAAGCCACTCTTAGCTCCTGGGCCTCATATTTACTGCACGCGTAACCAAACACTGTCTTTGCACTTCATGTTTGTTCTTGCAACAATGCTTTTAAATAGACGCCATTGCTCTTTTTGTTTTATAAGTGAGACAACTTAGGCATAGAGATATGAAATAACTCACTTCCTTGTCTTGTTCTGGTGTAGAACCAGAATTTTCCTACAAGTCTGCCATGGATTCTAACAGGAAGGAGAAATTCATAGGCATAAACACAGGGCCTTGAAGAAATTGCAAACGACAGGATCATCCCTAAACCCAAAACGCCTGTGGGAAAGGAAGCAGAGGAAAGGGAAGAAATGGCCAGGGAGGGAGTGGATCTTTAGGTTTTGAAGGAATGGGTACCCTTGTCTTCTCATCAGCCTCAAAAAGATGCCCATGTCTTTAGCAGGCACGGAGCAGGAGCATGGCAGAGCCCCCGCTCAGATGACCAATGACCAGCTCTTGGACGCAGCTTATGGGTGGGCACCCCAGCCTCGGCTCTGGTTAGACTCTTGCTAGACCAGAGACGGAATTTAAGGTAAGCTAGAGGAAGTGAGCAGGCTTAGGTTTCTCACATACCTCTATTCATGGATTGAGTATCACAATTACTTGCTTGCTGAACACGTTTTTCAGCAGGATAGGGGCCTAGGACGTGAATATCAGCACAGAATAATCCCTGGTGCATTCCCACCACCAGCCTCAATGTGTGGTTTCTGGTACTGCCCCCGTGGCCTCATCCTGACACGCTGCTCCCCCAAACTCCGCGACAGTGTCTGTTAAATCCGTGCCCCCCAGCTGGTGCACAGCAAGCTGTCCGTGGCAGAAAGACATGTGGAGGGGTGATTTGTTTCGCTGACTGCTACTTTTTAAGTCTCTAGACCAGTGCCAAAGGGCATGTAAAATCTATTAAGAGAAACCAGAGAGACAGCTGTAGCCTCAGCCAAAAAGGAGTCTTCGCAGTTTATGTTAAGAGTTCATGCTATAGCTTTCAACTCCCCACCAACTTTCTAATTATGAAAACAAGTAGTGAAAAGTAGAAGTTAAGAGTAAGAAGAAGAAGGTAAAGCTATTAAGATGAAGTTTTCTTTTCAAGCAGGTAGAGGAATCAAATGAAAGAAGAGGAAAAGAGTTATGGTTCAAATGCATGAAACAAATTCAAGCCAGACAAAACCAGAGCTTAATAATTCATGTGGTAAAAGAAATGGTATGATTTGAATATAAAATTATTTTTAAGGAATTTAAAATAATGTAAATATGAAAATGAATATCAACAAAAAAGGACCAAATGACTTTGGGGCTCCCGGGTGACTTCGTCAGTTAAACGCCAGACTCTTGATTTCAGCTCAGGTCATGATCTCAGTTTGTGGGATCAAGCCCCAAGGTGGGCTCTGCACTGACAGCATGGAGCCTGCTTCAGATTCTCTGTCTCCCTCTCTCTCTGCCACTACCCCGCTCATGCTCTCTCTCTCAAAAATAAACATTAAAACAATTTTTAAAAGGACTAAATGACCTTTAAGAATAAATAAATAAATCCTAAGCCAATATAGTGTGTTCAGCAAGCAAAAGAGACTAAAAATGTAAGAACAGAAATTATGAAATAAAAATAAGGAAGCTAATTAATAAATTAAGTTTTTAGTGAGGTATAGTTGACATATAATGTTTATTAGTTTCAGTCATTCAATATAGTGATTCAACATTTATCTACATTACACTATGCTCACCACTGTAAGTGTTGTTACTGTCTGTCACCATACAACATTATTATAATATTGACTATATTTCCTATGTTGAGCTTTTCATCCCCGTGACTTATTTATTTTATAAGCCAGGTTGTACCTCTTAATCCCCTTCCCCTATGCCACCCATTCTCTCACCACTCTCCTCTCTGGCAAACACTAGTACTAACTTGTATTTATTAAGTCTATTTCTGTTATTTTGTCTGTTTTGTTTTTTAGATTCCATGTAGAAATCAAATGTTATGGTATTTGCCTTTCTTTATCTGACTTATTTCATTTAAGGTCTATCCATGTGTCACAAATGGCAAGAATTCATTCTTTTTATGGCTGAGTAATATTCCGTGCATATTACCACATCTTTATTCATCTATGGATGGGCACTTGGGTTGCTTTTATGTCTTGCCTGTTGTAAATAACGCTGCAAAAAATGTAGGAGTGCATGTATCTTTTCAAATTAGTGCTTTTTTATTCTTTGGGTAAATACCCAGAAGTGGAATTGTTGGGTTGTATGGTAGTTCTATTTTTACTTTTTGAGAAACTCCACCTCCTTTTCCACAGTGGCTACCCCAATTTGGGTTCCCACCAACAGTGCACAAGGATTCCCTTTCCTCTACATCCTCTCTAACACTTGTTATTTCTTGTATTTTTGATATTAGGCATTTTGATTGGTGTTAGGTAGTATCTCATTGTGGTTTTGATTTGCATTTCCCTAATGATGAATGACGTTGAGCCTCTTTTTGTGTGTCTGTAGGTCTTCTTTGGAAAAATGCCTGTTCAAATCCTTGCCCATTTTTTAAATTGAATTATTTTGGTTTTTAGTGTTGAGTTACATGTTTTGTAGATATATTTTGAATATTAGCTCCTGCTCAGCTATATGGAAGTTAATTAATTTAAAATGTAAAGAATTTCTTAAAGAACATTGAAATAAGTAAAACCAAAAGATCAAAAATGTTGAAGATAAAATAGTGACTGCTAAAGCATAGCAGGATAAAAAAAAGAAAAATATTAAAGGGGTAAAACAGTAATAAAAAGATTAAAAATCAAACACCCTGTTAGAAAAAATAAAATATTGTTTAAAATGCCTACAAAATAAAAGCTTAGAAAGTTTAAAAAGATCAAGAGCAAACAAATATGAAAAGATTAGAAAGATAAAGCTAGAAAACTGATAAAGACTTAAAAGGTGAAAAAATGAGATAACACCATTTGAAATAATTCAAAGCACATAAATCAGAATAAACAGAGAATTCTAAAGTACAAAGGTAAAATTATTTCAGACTAATCCTTAATAAGAAAAAATATACTCATGAAAAATGGTCAAGTGTGAGTGTCTAGGCATGAACTTAGGGCTGCAGCAGGCCTCCAAAGGAGGTGAAAGAGGGTGCGGGATGAGGCAGAGAAAGCGGGCAGGACTTGTGCCCAGTGCGGGAGCCCCTTGAAGGATGGTCTGGTAGGAGCCACGCTGTAGGAATAAGCAGCTGACAGCCAGATTTGTCAAGCCAACTGGGCAGCCAGGAGGCCCCTTCACCCCCTGATATGTGCCAGTCACAGCTGCAGCAGTCAATAATGGTCTGTGGAGGCAAGAGGCACCTTATTACACTCAGGGCCACAGACAGCATAAGACAGGAGTAAGTGAACATACCAGTTTTAAATGCAAGTTAGCTCACCCTTCTTAGCTACATGCTCTTAGGTAAATTTCCCAAGTTCTCTAAGGCTCAAGCTTCTCATGAGAAAAGTGGGAATAGTACAGCTACCTCATGATGCTATTTGGAAGATTCTATACAGTAAAGCTTACAAATTCTGTTACAAGTAATCAACAAAGGTGGTTTTTATCATTAACTCATGAGGAAGGAAAAAGTCCATTTGCCTTGCAGCTATACAGAAAAAAAAATTTTTAAGGTGTTAAGATTTCTTGAAGGAGAACTAGAAAAGGTTGAACCACACCATCTTTTTCTTTCTTTTTTTTTTTTTGGCTTAAAATAACACAAATTTATCTTACATTTCTGGAGTTCAAAAGTCCTAAAATTATCAGCAGAGCTAAATTCTTTCTGCAGACCATAGAAGAGAATCTATTTCCTTGCCTTTTCTAGTCTCTAGAGGCACGTGTGTGTGGTCTCTCTTTCTCTCTCCCCCTTCTTCTGTCTGTCCCACCCCCTCACCCCCATCTCTCACTCATTTCTGTAGTCACAAGCGCCTTCTCTGACCCTCCTGAACCTCCCCACTCCCCACCACCAAGGAATCCTGATTACATCAGGGCCACCTGGACAATCAAGGATATCCTCTCCATCTCAAGATCCTTAATCATATGTACAAAATCCTTTTGCCATGTAAAATTATATATTTGCAGGTTATAGGGATTAGGACATGGATGTCTTTAGGGGACCATTATTCTGTATACTATATCCCCTATAAGGATTAATCTAATATCCATCTTAAGATGTCCTACATTAAGCCATACCTCGTGTTAGTAGAGGATTATTTACATCTACCTCAGCGGAACTTCTACCATCAGACCTCTGCAGCTGACAATATTCCCCTTACTGTTGACATATGCAAATGGGGCCCAGTGCTCAGTCCAGGGAAAAAGAGAGAGCCCTCCCCAAAAAAGTATGGAGGAGTGGGGCCCAGCAGGTTGTGGTGAAAGTCAAGGGAACACAGCACTCTGGACATGTTACTGCCTTAGCTGTCTAGGAATTCATAAGAAAGGTAAAAGAGTGAGAACTTATTGGAAGGAGGAAGGAAAGTCAACCAGCTTCTTCACCTTTCTCAGCTGCACTTATATAGACTCCTGTGTGTGTGTAAAAAGCACACACAAAATTCACCATCTCAACTATCTTAAAGTGTACAACTCAGTGGCATCAGTATACTTATAATGTTATTCAGCCATCACCACTATTTTGAAAACACTTTCATCACTGCAAAAAGAAACCCTGTACCCATTAGTCACTCCGCATTCCGCTTTTCTCCAAACTTTGACAGCCACTTATCTACTTTTGCTTATATGTAGAATGTCATATTCAGAGAGTTCATATAAATGGAGACATATGAAATGTGGTCTTTTGTATCTGGCTTCTTTCACCTTGCACAATGTTTTCAAAGCCCATCCATATTGTAGTGTATATCAGTACTTCATTACTTTTTGTGGCCAAATAATATTCCATTTTATGGATATACCAGCCTTGTTTATCTGTTCACCAGTTGATGGACATTTGGATTGTTTCCAACTTTTGGCTGTAGTGAGTAATGCTGCTATAAGCATTCATCTGTGAGTTTTTGTTTGAACATCTATTTTCAATTATTTTGGGTATACACTTAAGAGTGGACTGCATTAAATAAAAGGGGGTGCGCCTGGGTGGCTCAGTCGGTTAAGCCTCCGGCTTCAGCTCAGGTCATGATCTCATAGTTTGTGGGTTTGAGCCCCGCGTCAGGCTTTGTGCTGACAGCTAGTTCAGAGCCTGGAGCCTGTCTTCAGATTCTGTGTCTCCCTCTCTCTCTCTGCCCCTCCCCTGCTCGCGCTGTCTCTCTCCATCTCTCAAAAATAAATAAAAAACATTAAAAAAAAAAGAGTGGACTGGAGAGCCAAATGATAATTATGTGTTTAATGGGCCATCTTTTTTTTATTTAAAAAAATTTTGGGGGGCACCTGTGTGGCTCAGTCGGTTAAGTTTTGACTTCAGCTCAGGTCGTGATCTCACGTTTGTGGATTCAAGCCCCACATCAGGCTCTGGGCTGACAGCTCAGAGCCTGGAGCCTGCTTCTGATTCTGTGTCTCTCTGCCCTTCCCCGCTCATGCTCTGTTTCTGTCTGTATCAAAAATAAATTAAAAAAAAATTTTTTTTAATTTTATAATGTGCCATCTTTTAAAAATACAATGTAAATAAAACTTAAGTAAATTCAACAAAAACCATTACTATATTCAAGTAGGGAATATGTGCTCTCAAGGAGAAGATGGCAAAAGAAAAAGGGACAGAAGGGGAAAAAAGGAGAAGAAGATAAAAGAGGAAAAAAATAAAAGAAAAAACTGTGAATTAGTTGGAATATAGGTTCAGCCCTGTAAAAGAAACCAAAATAATAATAACCTGGCAAATACGGGTGTAGTTTTTAGTGATGTGAGGGGCATGGTGCCAGGGCTTCAACAGCTTTCCAAATGGCGACTCCAGTCTGTACCATCACATCTACACTTAGGGTGGCTAACTTGTCCCAGTTTGCCAGAGACCTTTCCAGTTTTAGCTCAGAAGGTCCAAGTCTCAGGAATCTGTACAAACAGGTTGGTCACCCTGTCATATTCCATCCAGTAGGAGGGGGAGAGGAGGAAGTGCAGGTTATGCCTTCCCTTTAAAGGTATAACCTGGAGGTATACTTATTGTTTCTGTTCATATCTTACTAGCCAACAACTAGTCCACCTGGCCACATCTAGTTATAGAAAGGCTCAGAAATTTGACCTGGAGCTGAACAGCTACGGGTCCAGCTAAAACTTAGGGATTCATTACTAAAATAGGATAATGGAAAGACAGAGACAACCAGTTGTCTCTACCAACATACATGACAAAGAGGAGGAGGAGGAGGATGAAGAGGAGGAGGAGAGAGAAAGGAAGAGAGAAAATCCCAAGCAAGTTCCGTGCTGTCAGCATAGAGCCCAATGGGGATTCAATCTCATGAACTGTGAGATCATGACCTGAGTGAGCCTAAATCAAGCATCAGACGCTTAACAGACTAAGCCACTCAGGCACCTCTCTTCCTTCTTTTTAATAAGAAACAGCCTTTATCTGTCAAGATCTTGGTTCGAGTGAAACAACTGAGGAGAATGTAATGAAAGGACTGTCTATGGGGTGAGGACAGGGTTCAGGTTAATCACAAGGATGGTGCAGTACTCTAAGGCTAGCAACTGTGTAGAGCCATCGTGCCCCTCCTCTCAAGGGCAAGAGGAGGAAAGGGTTACCGGAGACTGGGAGGAGCAGCTGTGGTTGTAGGAGACTGCCACCCAGCATAGTTACAACCTCCCCTGAGGCAATATAGTTAATTCAGGTCCGGCAGGGAAAGTAGAGCCTGGGGAATAAACCCTCCAACCGTTCTCTCCTCCTATCCTCCAATCTCCTCCCCAATAGGAGAGTCAGCCTCCTGGGGCACAGAAATAGGAGGAGGCAAATCTGGAGGGGCAGAAACAAAATACCCAACAAATCAACTTTTCATTAAAACAGCTCAAGTGTACAGAGTTAATAAGCATGATTTAAATGAATAAATAAACAATAAATAGAATAATAGTTACTTTACATTTTAAATTAGTCTTAATATTATTAATTGTAACTTCATCTAATGCTAGTCTCATATAGAGAACTTGATTTGCAATTCTCTATGGAACTCATCTTTAGTTTTATTTTGAAGCCTAATCTAAGACTTGTACTTACCCGCCAGACTCACTTGGTAGATTCCTGTCTCTGTTTTCAATAGGGTATTTTACCATATTATGAAAAGTATTTTATTTGCCCCTGTAATTATCCCCTTGACATGGCTTATTAGCTATGAATGCATGACTATGAGTGCATTCTCCATAATAAAAACAAACAAATGAAACCATTTTGTGAGCACGTGTTTATCCTGGGATTCCAGTAATTTGTTTGAAAATAGATTCAAGCTCCCAGGAAGTCACTGATCTTTAAAATTCTACCTCCCATTATAAACAAAACATGTAAATTAGTACAACAAGCACTAATTCCCGAGCTAATCAACGGACAAAGGATATGAATAAACAATTTTTAGAAAGAGAATAAGATATGTTCAGCTTTACTAGTGATCAAAGAAAAGCAGACTTTAAATAACCAGATTCAAATTTGGTCACCAGCAAATTAGCAAAATCAGAATTTGTAAATCTTATCCAATCTATCAAGGGTGCAGAGAAACAATGTAACTTGTCCAATATTTTGGAAAGCATTTTGACAATATGTATCAAGACTCTTTACAATATTAGTACATTTCCAAAATGGAGCAAGTGCCATGTTCCAGACCCTTCTCTTGTAGGGTTTTCACCAGATTTCTATAGTTAAAAAAACACACATTTCTTCTCTATCTGGGTGTGAAGGGGTATGGAGATGGATAATAAACAGTCAATAAATCAACAGGATGAATTCAGGTAATGATAAATTCCACAAATGAAATAAATGTGTTCATGGGAGGCAGTACAGAGAGGGGCTTATCAGTGAAGTCACCTTTCAAGAAATAAATGATAAGTTGAGACCTACATGAGTAGAAGCCAGTCCTGGGAAGATCTGGGAGAAGAGAGTCCCAGGTTCAACTGAAGGTGGCACCATTCTACCTGGGAGCCAGCATGTACGTCTGGGAAGTAGCTGAAGGCTTGTGCGGATGTCACCAGGAGGGACAAGAGACCAGACGAATGACAGGCCAGTGCAAGGGGATGTAAGGGTTGGGTTTTTACTCAGAATATGATGGAAGTCACTGGAGAAGTCTAAACTGGGAGGGATGGGAATTAGGAGGGTCACTCTGTAATTCTGTATCTACTAACTTAGAAGTATGTCCAGAATGTAGTATTTTAGATCCAACCCTTCACTGGAGTTTATAGCACCCTGATGGTGCACAGGCTTGAAACAGAAATGAAATCAAGTTATCAAAAGAGTTGTCTATGTTACATGTCTGAGTCGCAGTGTGCTATAACTTTTGTGTTTATATAAAGAGGCAGTGTGACTCTTCAGGCCTCTTTGCCTCAGCTCCAGAAGCAAGGTGATGAAGAGAAGGTGACCATTGGGAAAGCATAGCAATGAGATGCACATGTTGTGCTGCTGCTGTCTGTTTAAGGCCTACCCTCTTCAGAAGTTGGCCTGTGGCAAGTGTGGCTTTCCTGCCAAGTAGAAGAGAAAGTATAACTGCAGGTCTAAGGTTGAAAGATGAAACACCCCTGGGACCAGTCAAACGAGGCACCTAAAGATTATATGCTGCAGATTTAGGTGTGGATTCCATGAAGGAATAACATCTAAACCCAAGAGAGCAGGTGTTGCAGTATTCAGTTCATCTTAAGGATTTCAATGATTAGTCAGCCCCATGGTTCAAACCAGAAAACCTGGGAATATCCTGGATTCTTCTAGCCCGTTTTTAAGCATCACAAGTCCTACTGTATATTCCTTATTGTTTCCAAACCCTTGCATTTCCCTCCATCTCCTCTGTTGCTAATCTAGATCAAGCCGCCATGAGCTCTCCTCTTGATTAAGAGAACAGTCTGACTCACCTCCCCGCTGCTGCTCTCATCTCCTCCTAATTCATGATTTGCGTAAGCTTGCTTAAACCATTCAATGACTGGTGTGTGCTCTCAGGATAAAATCCAAACTCCCTGACATGGCTTAAAATCTCCTCTCCATCTGGGCCAGTATAACTCTTTAGCCTTCATTTTCTGGGCCTTTACACTTGCTTTTCCCTTGGCATAAAACTTTCTCTTGATCCTGTCTTTGCCTGGCTAACAGCTGCGGTCTCACTTCTTCCACAAAACTGTGGCTGAGACAGAACCAAGTACAGGACTCATCACTCTCTCTGTTGACTATCCTCCCACCTCACACACCCACCCTAATCTCTGAGCTCCGAGAGCAGGAGAATGAAGGTTTGGTGCTCAGCCTCCCCTGGGAGTGTCAGAGAGGTGGCACTGGAGCTGCGTTTCAAAGGTGAGCAGAAATTATTATCTGCCTTTACCAGCATTCCCCACCACAGTGGTATATATGTTACAACTGATTAACCTACATTGACACATCATGCTCATCCGAAGTTCATAGTTTGCGTTACATTCACTGTTAGTGTTGCACATTTTATGTATAATGTATATGATGCTGTATAATGACATGTATCCATCATTATAGTATCACACAGAGTAATTTCACTGACTTTAAAATCCTATGTGCTCTGTCCATTCATCCCTCTCCCTGAGCTCCCAGTCTCTAGCAGCCACTGATCTTTTTACTATCTTCATAGTTTTGCCTTTTCCAGAATGTCATACAGATGGAATCATACAGCATGTAGCTTTTTCGGATTAGCATCTTTTACTTAGTAATATGCACTTAAGAATCTTTATCTAGGGGCACCTGGGTGGCTCAGTCAGTTAAGCACTTGACTTTGGCCTTTTACAATCTTAGTTTAACCTCTTGATCACATCAGTTCAACTGTGAGCCCTGGGCATTTTAAAATGTATGGCTCTTTGTCCCTTATATACATGATCTCGCAGTCTGTGAATTTGAACCTGGTGTTAGCTCTGTACTGACAGCTTAGAGCCTGGAGCCTATTTTAGATTCTGTGTCTCCCTCTCTCTCTACTCCTTCCTCACTCATTCTCTCTCTCTCTCTCTCTCTCTCTCTCTCTCTCTCTCGCTCTCTCCCTCTCTCCCTCCCTCCCTCCCTCCCTCCCTATCTCTCTTAAAAGTAAATAAACATTAAAAATTTTTTTAATAATGTTAAAAAATAAAATAATAAAAAAAGAATCTTCCATGTCTTTTCATGGCTTGAGAGCTTATTCCTTTTTACGTACTGATTACCTGGATATATTACACTGTATTTATCCATTTTTTTCTGCTGAAGAACATCTTGGTGGCTTTCAAGTTTGGGCAACTACTGATATAATAAAGCAATAAAGCTGATATAAACATTTGTGTGCAGGTTTTGTATGAACATGAGGTTTCAACTCCTTTGGAAAATACCAAGGAGCACAATTGCTGGATCCTGTCATAAGAATATGCTTAGTTTTCTAAGAAACTGCCAAACTGTCTTCCAAAGTGGCCATACTATTTTTCATTCCCACCAGCAAGGAAGAAGTTGCTATTGTTTCACATCCTTACAAGCATTTGGTGTTGTCAGTGTCTTGGATTTAACCACTCTGGCAGGTATATAGTAGTAGCATGAAAGATGGTTTTGAGGATGCCACGTGGCAGGTGAGTGGACCAATGAGAGGATTTTATCTTTCCAAAGCTTCTCATCATGACAACTATGTCCTCAAATATGATTTATTACTGGTTCTAATAGCCAAGTTCAGCTAAGTCAAATAAGTAAAAATATGGGTTTTTTTTTTTTGAAGTCAGATGATGTTTAAACAGAAAAAATATTTAAGGTGGTCTATTCAATAGTTTGTTCTTTTCATGAATACTTCCTCAACTTTCTAAGGTTAGGTATTACTTCCCTATAGCTCTTGTTAAACCAGGAACTGTAAGGATTAAACTTGTTTCCCTAAATATGGAAGAGGTAAACCAGTTTTACTCTCCAGAGCTGTTACGATATGGGGGGAATGCCTCTCTCACTTTAGGCAAATGAGATGGAGTTTTGAAAGGCTATCACTCTTAAAAATCACTGACAGTGAGAACCTTTCACCATTTAGTTTAACCTCTTGATCACATCAGTTCGACTGTGAGCCCTGGGCATTTTAAAATGTATGACTCTTTGTCCCTTATATATATGTTTCCTTTCTCACAATGCAAACCCTGTCTTCCTTGACATATTAGAAGGATAGTTTTCTTTATTTCCAAAGGAAAGTGCTATGATAATTTTCTATCTCAAAATTAATCTTCTAATTACTGTTGTGGCATATGTATGCATTAAAATATGTATAGCTAAACATCTCTTCTTTCATGAAAATAGTACTTATCATGTTATTTTCATTAATAATGAATAATGAATACTAATGTAAATTTCACTAATGAATGAAAATAACATTTATGTAAATATGTTATTAATTATTTATCTACCTATCTATCTATCAAACTGTATGATAAGTATTACTGGAGCAATCTTATCTGTGAGTTAACTGAGACCCATAGAGATTAGATAATGTGCCCAATCACCCAGTAAATGATGACCCAAGACCCGTGCATGACTCAAAGCCCTTGTTCCTTCCATTGTACAAGTACCTCTCCTTATGTCTGTTGTTTCATAATGCAATTTTTTTTTATTTAAAAAAATTTTTTTTAACGTTTCTTTATTTTTGAGACAGAGAGAGACAAAGCATGAGCTGAGGGTGGGCAGAGAGAGAGGGAGACACACTCTGAAGCAGGCTCCAGGCTCTGAGCTGTCATCACAGAATCCAATGCAGGGCTCAAGCCCACAAATGGTGAGATCATGACCTGAGCTAAAGTCGGATGCTCAACCGACTGAGCCCCCCAGGTGCCCCTATGCAATTAAGAGCGTTCAGTAACACTGTTAATAATACCACAAAAATGACCCTTCACCCCCAGAAAGCTCTTAGAGGCTAAAAGAGCTCTGTGGGAGATGTATATGATGACAAAAGTAGAGACCTGAGGGGGTAGAACCTAGAAACACAGTCAATTGGCTGCAGATACACTGTCATACAGGTGGGAAAGTTGAGTAGAGTGTTTGGAACACCTCCCAGATGGTATTAGTACAGCTTACTCCTAAGGCAGAGCCATTCAGTTGGATTTATGTTCATTTCATAGGTCATTAGCATTTCTTTGGTCTATTTTAATGTTGTTTATTTTATGTTTTTAAATATTTTTTATTTTTTTTTTTAGTTTTTGAGAGGGAGAGTGAGAGCAAGCGCACGAGTGGGGGAAGGACAGAGAGAAAAGGAGACCTAGAATCCGAAGCAGGCTCCAGGTTCTGAGCTGTCAGCACAGAGCCCGATGCAGGGCTTGAACCTATGAACTACAAGATCATGACCTGAGCCGAAGCCGGACACTTAACCGACGGAGCAACCCAGGTGCCCCTAATATTGTTTATTTTCAATCTGTAAATGCTTCGATAGTTGATTAGAAGATATAGATGCAAAAAAAAATTATTTAAAACATTTTCTTAGTTTTCTTTCAGCACAGTTACAGTTTTATTTTTTCCTTCTTAAATCTTTGAACTTCTGGTATAAAGTATGATATAGAAATTCAATTTTACCTTTTTTTCAGATAACTATCCAATTTTTGCTGTGGGATCATTTGTCATATTTGTAACCACCCAGTGTCATTTGAATCCCATTTCTGGATTTGGGGATGTCCCAAATGTTATGTGTCCTGACTCCACAAAGTATGAGGTAACATTCAATTCAGATTTACCCCCAGACCTGAAACAAAACAAAACAGACAAAATACATGAAACAATAGTTTTCAAACATAACATTATGTGGTGCGTGGCCATGATTCCTGAAAAGGGGGAAACAAGTGAGATGAGCTCTACAATTGCCCAAGCCTACATTTTTGAGAGTTTTTAGTCTATAATTCAGGGAGTGGGAATTTAGGCAAAGGCTCCAGGCTTCCTTGAATTGAAGAGATAGACTTAGGAGACTGTGGAGGCTAAGGCAGCTAGAATTCACAGAGTGGAGTACCAGAGCGGGAAGGAGTTGCACACACAAAACAGTTCTGGATAATTGTAAAAGGTCCACTTGGAGTGGTTAGCCAAATGCTCTAAATACTCAGAGCACATGAGTAAGTAATCTACCCCAAACTAGGGAAATAACTGTCTTAAAGGAATACAACCACCAGAGTTTGGAGAGAGCCAGGAATAGCCAATGACTGGACCAGGCAGAGAAGCATATGTCACCATTCATGGGGTATTAGGTAAAGTTCTCAGAAGAGCAAAATAAGCCTTGGATGAATTCCCTCAATACTGTGATAAAACACTATAACAAAGCTTAGTGCTATGTATAGGAGTACAAAAAGTATCTGGCATCCAGGAAAGCAAAATTCACCATGTCTGGCATCTGATCAAAAAAACCCACTGGACATACCATCTACAATGAGAAGAAAAATCAGTGCACTGAAACAGACCCACATGTCATGGATATAAAATCAGGAGACAAGGACACTAAAACAATTATTATCAATATATCCCATATGATCAAAAAGATAGAAGAAAGCAGAAACATGTCAGGCAGAGAGACAGGGAAAATATACAGAAGACCCAAATTAAAGTTCTAGAGATTAAAAAAAAAAAAACAACAATGTCTGAAATGAAAAATGCCATGGGAGAGATTAGCAGCAGATTAGATACTGCAGAAGAAAAATTCGTAAGCTTGAAATCAAAGCAATAAAAATGATCTAAAATAAAACACAGTGAGAAGACTGGAAAACTAACAGGGCATCAGAGAGCTGTAGGACAACTTCAGGTGGCCGAATATAGGTCCAACTGGAGTATGAGAAAGAGAAAAGATAGAGAGGAAAACAAAACAAAACAAAAACATTTGAAGTAATGACTTTTTTTTCAAATTACTTGAAAATTTGTAAATCTACAGATCCAAGAAGCTCAACAACTTTAAGCAGAAGAACATGAAGAAAACTCTCTTAAGGCACATGATAATCAAATGAAACTCACCATAATAGCCACAATACAAGAAATGTTAAAGGAAGTTCTGCAGACAGGAAAAAATAAAAAGATACCAAATGGAAACCCGGATCTACATAAAGGAGTGAAAAATCCCAGAAATGGTAACTGCATGGGTAAACATTTAAGATTTTTCTTATTTTCTTAATCTCTTTAATAGAAAATTGATTTTAAACAAAATGATAAAAATTTATTTTGGGCCTTATGTTATATGTAAAGGTAAAATGCATGAAAATCAAAATGTTATAAAGGACTGACAATTGCAGAGTAGGGAGGTTTAAGACTCTGTTCCTCTTTTTGTTTTTGCTTTTTCAACGTTTATTTGTTTTTGAGAGAAAGGTGCAGAGGATCATAGGCTCCCATCTCCGTGCTGACAGCAGGGACCCCCACGTGGGGCTTGAACTCATGAATGTGAGATTGTGACCTAAGCCAAAGTCAGAGGCTTAACTGACTGAGCCACCCAGGCACCCCAAACTCTGCTCCTCTTTTAAAGCAATCATTAAATTTATAAAAACTGTCTTAATGAACTTTTATAGAACTTTAGAACATAATAAAAACTTTAACAACCAGGGAATTCTAAATGCAGAAAGAAGCTGCTGAACTTTTGTAATACAGCATTGTTTGGAATTTTTCCTTATCTACCTACCATCTCTCACCTCCCAGATCAGCAGCAGTCACAAAATAAGTCTCAGAAAATTTAGAAGGATTGAAAGCATACAAAGCATATTCTTTGACAACAGCAGAATAAAATGATAAATCATTGACAAAAGAAAAACAAGAAAATTGATGAAGTAGAAATTAAACACCCTTAAATAATCACTGGGTCAAAGAAGAATCACAAGAGAAATTAGAAAATATCTTGAGACAAATGAAAACAAAAACACAACATACCAAAACTTAGGGCATGCAGCAAAAACAATGCACAGAGGAAACAAAAGATCTCAAATCAATAACTGTACACCTTAACAAACTAGGAAGAGGAGAAAAAAACTAAATCCAAAGCTAGCAGAAGAAAGAAATAAAGATTTGAGATCATTGAAATAGAGGTTAGAAAACAATAGGGAGAATTAATGATACCAAATGTTGTTTCTTAGAAAACGGCAACTAATATGACAAACCGTTAGCTACACTAACCAAAAAAAGAAAAAAAGACTCAATTAAGAAATTAGAAGGGAAAGTGGGGTATTATTATCAACCTTATAGAAATAAAAAGAATTATGAGAAAATACTATGAACAATTATACACCAAAAAATTAGATATGTGAAATGGAAAGTTCCTAGAAACACACAAACCACCAAAATTGACTGAAGAAAAAATATATAACCTGAGCATACCTATAATAAGAGATCGAATCAGTCATCAAAAACTTCCCAGTAAAGAAAACCCCAGAACTAGATGGCTTCATTGGTAAATTCTACCTGGTTCATTTAGGCATGTTGTCCTGCCTTCTCCCTTTTTTCTTTCTAGGCATTTGTGCCCTGTCTTTGAATGCCAGGCCTCTCTGATTTTTCCAGCTGTGTGTATGTGCCCAGACTTTTCTGTGGTAATGCTGTGTTCACCAGAAAAATCTGCCTGGGTCATCTGTTGATCTCATGGATCTGCCTGGTATCTCTGGTTCCTTTCAGCCTGGTCATGTCCACTAAGCTGAAAATGTTCCTGGGCATAACAGAGACAAAGGCAAGGACACAGGTAATCTGGAGAGAACTGTGTAAAGAAGGAAGTTGGTTGAGAATATATATGAAAAGGGAATCAGTAAGGAACATGGGAGCAATAGATCCAAACTGTCAAGGATCAGTTCAATATTTATTGAGGAACTGCTATTAGCTAGTGCTATTAAGTATAGATTCAAAGAAAATAAGAGGATAGAAAAATCCCAGGCAGAATCTTTGAATGAGAAGGTAGGCAAGCCTATCTGAGATTCAGGGAATGCCCAAAGGTTGGGGTTAAAACTGAGTCAAAGGCGGGTGTACCCAGTACCATGGTCATCTAAGGGCCAAAAGTTTCATTTCTTTTTTTAATTAAAAAATTTTTAAAGTTTACTTATTTTTTAAAATGGTTTTGTTTAGTATTGAGACAGAGAGAAACAGAGCACGAATGGGGGACAGTCAGAGAGAGAGGGAGACACAGAATCTGAAGCAGGCTCCAGACCCTGAGCTGTCAGCACAGAACCTGATGCAGGGCTCGAACCCACGAACACGTGACATCCTGACTTGAGCTGAAGTCAGAGGCTTAACCAACTGAGCCACCCAGGTGCCCCAAAGGGCCAAAAGTTTCAAACAGTAGATCAGAGTCAGCCCAGTTTTTATCAAGAGCGTAATAAAAAGAAACAAAACTGGCTTTTCCTTATTACTTTGGTTGTAGAAAACTTCAAGAGAATTTTGTTCTCACTGTAATAATGAAAATGAGCTGGCTTATCTACAGAATCATGGTTAGATCCATTAGAAGCTCCCAAAGAAACCTAATAAATGATAATCCATGAAGTGGAAAGCCTTCTTAGGAGAAAAGGAACCATCTGATTTCATTTATGGCAGAGCAGCAGAATCAGCAGAAGGAAGAATCTGTGGATGCAGGTGAGAAGAACACAGCTGAATACTATGTGAATTTCTGAAGGCAGGATGTGGTCTATGACAGTTTAGAATTCTTGGAATGTTAAGACACAGGTGAGTCTGAAACAAACTGCCAACTCTTTTCCATAGACCTTTTTACTGACTTCTCAGAAGAAAGGTTAAGACAGGCCATTTGAGAGACACCCTCTGAGGCACAGAAGTGTTAGGCCTGTTGATGTCTGAGGGTGAAGCCAGAGAATGGAGGACCACTCTGGCCCTTACACTAAATATGAGGGAGCAGTTACCTACCACTGGGGAGAGACAAGTAAGCTGTGAAAGCCCCCCTGAAGAAACCCCCCAAGCCCTCCAGGCCTTACACTGAGTATCAGGCAGTATCTGCTGCTTGGAGAAGATAGAAAAGCTCAGCAAGACCCCTGAAATACAGTGATGTGGGATCTGCTGACCTCTGTGGGTAGAGGAAGAAAAGGAAGACAAATCTTCCAGACATTCAGTTAGCAAGTCCTGTTAAGAGAAATGTTCTGATACTGCAGGGTCAGGACTAATGTGAGACAAATGTAGCAAATGAGGAACTTGCCCTTGGCACAAGAAAGGGGTATGCCCCCCAAACAGCAATTATGATAAATGATATTTTAATGCAATATTTACAAAAACCCAAAGTTATGCAAAAACATCTATGATGAGAAAAATCTAAAAATTTTATTTTATTTAAAAAAAATTTTTTTTGAGAGACAGAGAGAGACAGTGTGAGAAGGAGAGGGTCAGAGAGAGGGAGACACAGAATCGGAAGCAGGCTCCAGGCTCTGAGCTAGCCGTCAGCACAGAGCCTGACGTGGGGCTCGAACCCACGAACCATGAGATCATGACCTGATCCAAAGTCGGATGCTTAATTGACTGAGCCACCCCAGTGCCTCCTAAAAATTTTAAATACAGAAGTGATATTACTGATTCATCTTTCTGCCTCAGGCTCCAAAATAGCTCAGCACAGCATTAACAGATCCTGTCTCATTTTTTATCTCAGCAAATGCCTCACTTGCTTTGCCTTAGTCCTGGCCTTGACTTTCAAATAATTCAAAGTGTAATAAGCTGAATCCAATTAACAAACGTAAAACTCAGTGCCAGATCATTTGGGACCAACTAAATTGTCCCAATTCCCCCCACTACAGCTTGACAGAAGAAATATGCCTTTTTCTGAGCATGAATATTATTTATTCCAGGATCCTCTGTTATTTAATTTATAAATTCTTTTTTAAAGAGAAAGAAAAACAAATCTGTTGTTAAGTGATAAAGTACACAGTAGAACCAGACACAGAGCTGCCCTATATGTTGGCATAATGAGATCCTTGTTTTAAAATAACTGTGATAAATATGTAAATTATTTAGTGGTAAAAGTAGACAACATATATCAACAGGTGGGGAATTTTCCCTAGAGAGAGGAAAACTATTAAGAAGAACCAAGTGGGGTGGGGGGAATGCCTGGGTGGCTCAGTCAGTAAAGTCTCTGACATTGGCTCAGGTCATCATCTCACAGTTTGTGAGTTCAAGCCCTGCATCGGGCTCTGTGCTGACAGCTTGGAGCCTGGAGCCTGCTTTGGATTCTGTATCTTCCTCTCTCTCTGCCCATCCCATGCTCACCCTCTGTTTCTTTCTCTCTCAAAAATAAATAAACATTTAAAAAAAGAACCAAGTGGAAATGCAAGAAGTGAAAAAATACAAGAGATAATTTTTTTTGTTTTATTTTTTGAGAGAGAGAGAGAGACAGTGAGAGCAGGGGGCAGACAGACAGAGGGAGAAACAGAATCTGAAGACAACTTCTGAGCTTTGAGCCAGCTATAAGCACAGAGCCTGACACGGGGCTCAAACCCACAAATGGTGAGATCATGACCTGAGCTGAAGTTGGACGCTTAACCAACTGAGCCACCCAGGTGCCCTGAAACAATTCTTTTAAAGGGCAGGTTAGACATAGATATCAGCTAACTTGAAGAAAGTCATTAGAAATTACTTGAAACAAAATACAAAGAGGAGAAAAAGTAAAAAAAAAAAGCATCTGAGTTGTGTTGAACAATATTGAATAGTTTAATACATGTGTGTATTGAGTCCCACAGAGAAGAGAGATAGAATAGGGCAGAAAATATTTGAAGAGATAATGGCTGAGAATTCTTCTAAACTTAACTAAGACATTAGCTCACATGATCTAAGAAGCATATTGATCTAAAAAGATCAGTAAATTTACAGTGAGTTATTTACAAGGAAACTGCACCTAGACACATTAGAGTTAAATTGCTAATATCTAAAGGCAAACAGAATATTTTGAAAGCAGAGACTAGAAGACACATTACATAGTGGGAACAATAATAAGAATAATGTCTGGCTTCTCATCTGGAATAATAAAGATCAAGAGATAACATATTGCCATCTTGAAAGGTAAAAGAAAAAAAATCCGTCAATCCTGAATTCTATATCTAGCAAAAACATCATTCAAAAATGAAGGTGAAATTAAGAGTTTTTGAACAGACAAAAGCTGAGATAATTTATCTACAGCAAATCTCCACTACAAAATCTACTGAAACAAGTTCATTATTATGAAAAAAATGCTGGACTCTAACCAAAGGCTGCAAAAGTGAATGGTTTGGATATATTTGTGATAAACTGAATTAAACTTTCTCTGTAAGAAGAAAAATTAAGATCACTTATCTGAAAACAAACATGAAGCCTGACCTTCCAATTTGCTTTCTTAATAAGTCCTTCTAAAGTAAGATCTTAAAGCTATGTGTGACATTTTTTTCATAATGAATCCTCACAGAGCATTTCTTAGCTTGTGGTAAGCACAAAGCAGGAGGAAGACATGTTTAAGAGCTTTACTATTAGCTTTACTATTAGTTGATTGTTGTTCTCCTCTTATTTGATTAAGTCAAAATACAAACCAGCACTGATACCCAGTTTCCAATATTTTAAAATGTATTGAATACTTATGAAAAATATTCCTCATACATTGTGTATGTGCTGCTTATATACCTCAAGTTAAATCGATGGCTTTGACTATGCTCTAAAGCAATGTGAATAATGCAAAAATTATTATTATTACTTATAACCATGAGATAAGTCCTGACATTAGGGCTAGGTACCATTTTGTACTTTCCCCTTATGTTGTCTGTAGTGTACATATTCCCCAAATCATTGAGCTGCTCTTAAAAACAAAAAAGAGGGGTGCCTGGGTGGCTCAGTCGGTTGAGTGTCCAACTTCAGCTCAGGTCATGGTCTCAAAGTTCTTGGGTTTGAGCCCCACATCAGGCTCTGTGCTGACAGCTCAGAGCCTAGAGCCTGTTTCAGATTCTGTGTCTCCCTCTCTCTGCCCTTTCTCCAATATCACTCTGTCTCTCTTTCTCTCAAAAATAAAGTAAAAACTTAAAAAAACAATTAACAAAAAACAGCTTGACATTGTGTACATATTTTCTTTTCATTGATCAAACTACACACATGGAAATGTGTAATAAAACTAAGTGGAGTATATATATATATATATATATATATATATATATATATATATATATAT
>NC_043703.1:126957965-126963216 GCF_006229205.1 Suricata suricatta
AGCTGGCTTTGAAGAAGGAATGAGGAATAGCAGAGTTTAAATATTAGAAAATAAAAAGACAGATCAGGTAAGATAAATAAAAATAAAACTTAGACTTAAATTCAAACATATTCATAATGGCTAAGAACTGAAAACTGTTTAGGTACCCATCAACAGAGTATAGATATAGAAACTATGGCACATTCAGACAATGGAATACTAAGTAGCAATGAAAGGGAATAAACATCCTACAGATGTAATCACATGGGTGGATCTCAAAAATGTGCTGAGTAAAGGAAGCTAAGCACAAGAGTACTGTATTGTGTCATTTAAATAAAATTCAAGGACAGGCAAAGCCAATTTATGTTGGTAGAAATTGGAACAAAGTTTCCTCTGGGCAGTAGTATTGACTAGAAAAAAGCACTTAGAAACATTCAGGGGTTGCAATGTTCTCTGTCAGGGGATGTAAGGAGATGGAGAGTAAATACTTTAGGCTTTGAGGCACATAGGGTCTCTAGTGATTCTGTTCAGCTTTTACACTGAAATTAGTCATAGATAAAATATAAGCACATGGGTATGGTTGTGTTATTTTATTTATAAACACCAAAATTTGAATTCTATATAATTTTATGGTCATAAAATATGATTATTATTCTTGAATTTTCCCAAACATTGAAAAAATGTTAAAAACTATTTTTTGAAGGCTGTAGAGAATTAGGCGGTGGGCCAGATTTGGCCAATAGGCTGAAGTTGTCTGACCCCTACTCTATATCTTGACAAGGTGTGGGTTATACGTATGTAGGACTTTGTAAAACTGATGAAACTGTTCACTTAAGATTTGTCAGGCATTTCTCTAGATGTAAGTTAACAGAAAAAGTCTTTTAAAAAAATAGCAAGGAGCCTACTTAGTATTGATGCTCTGCTTGCTTCATTAATTGTTACAGGTGCACTGCATTAACAGAAATAGCATAAGATATTTACGTTTTCACACAAAGACACCATTCTTGTGCTATTTAAAGAGAATTAGACAGAAAAGATTGTATTCTAATTGTCTTGCGGTTGAGAAACCAAGGTCCAAACAAATTCCAAATTACTAGTTGCTAACTTTCCTAGTCCTTTAGAAACTTCTGATGTTCTTTGGGGGGTAAAAGTCATCTCAACTGGTTAGTAGCAGGATTTTGACTGGAATGCATATGCTGGAGCTTATTAAACCAGTAGAAGTGGTTTCTAGCAATACTTCCAGGCTAAAATATATTTGTTGGAAGTGTCAATAATCTGATGCTCAGTTCTTTATTTGCCTTGACCTCAGCATATCCTTGATCTCTCTCAATGGTTCTGAATGGTTCCCCAAATTGGAATTCTCTCCTGTCTTCTTTCCAAAATGCACCTCTCCTGGTTCTCCTTTTGCTTGAAACATCTCTCTTGGTCTTTTCATTGTCCTTTGCAGGTCATCTTCCTTAGGCTCTAATATTCTGTGCAAGGCTTTCCCCCAGTGTGAGCAATCTCTTCACCTTGGTTGGACCTTTAACATACCACACTAGGTAACTCCCATTCATGGATACCCTCTTCACCTCACTTGGGCTCTAGATGTTCCTTTTTGGGTTCATCTTCTGGGTGTCTACCCTTCTCAACCACCTTGGGCTCTCCATCCCCATGCCAAGCTACTATTCCTTACTCTCTCTACTTCAATCATTCCATGCCAGGCAGCCTGTCCTTATGAAAACATACTTTGTTCTGCACTTCTACTGCCTTCAGGACTAAAACTTTCAGGAAGAGGAAGGGAAAAAAGGAGGAGAAAGAAAAGGGAAAGGAATCTTAATTACTAGATTTTTGTTTAGCTCTTTGATTCTTATAACCTATCGACCCTAAACCATATATTGAATAGTTTATTACTTACACTCATTTGAAATGCTGTGTTAATTAAAAACTAATTTTTCATATATACATGGATTTGGTTCTGTATTCTCAACAATTTTATATTTCTATTTGGATTCTTTCATTCACTGATATTGTAGTTTAAGAAGAAACATTTTTATCAAGTCATATAAGGAGACAGAACTTTTCAAATCTTCTTTTATACCTCTCAGTAAAGTCTCACAGTTTTCTTCACATACATTTTATTGATTTCACATTATGTTCTTTCTTTAGATATTTGAGTTTTGGGGATCCTATATAGTTTCTTTTTTCCTATTGTATGTTTTAATTGATGCTTGTTAAGGAATAGTAATTCTTTTGATTTTCATTTGATCTTTTATTTCACCACCTTTTTAACTCTTATATTAGCTCTAACAATTTGTCACAAATGCTATTTGGTTTTAATGTAGTAGATTCCATTCATAGGATTTTAAAATTAATTTTCAAAAGTAACGTCAGAATACATTTGCCTTATAAAAATGAGAGACCTACAAATGATGCTAAATCACCTTAGACCAATGCCTCCAATTCTATTGTGCACCCCCCATTCCAGTCACTATTATTATGAGTTTAAGTATATGTTTTGTAGAACTTGTATGGTGTTATTTGTGTATATTTTCAAATATCACCAAATGCAACTTTCTTTTTCATCCAAAATGTGTTTTGCTAAAATATCCTTATTGGTACATCTAAATATATTTCATTTATTTTCAAATGCTCTACAACTTTCTATTAGATGTATCATATTCCATTTATTAATTTTATTTTTTCATTTCCCAACTGAAATGCATTTAGATTATGAAATTTTCACAACCGCAAACTGCTGAAATGAACAAACTTGTTGATGTCTCCTAGTTCAATATGTGGGTGTTATATTCAAAGGCTTCTAGGAATTTTAACATTTGAAAAAAAAAAAAAACCATGAGTACTAGTGTCTCTTTACATTCCTATTATTCCAGGTGGGTCAGTGTTTTTAGCCTCAGCTTAAATAAACATATTATTTTCCTCTTTTAACCTGTTTTGGTGAATTATGGTACTTTTCTAAACTTGAAATATCCTTATATTTATATGATAATCCTAATTAATCCTGGTGATTATTTTTTAAAGATACTGACTTTAACTTGTTGATATTTTATATAAGAATTTTCCATCTATGTCATGAGCCTCATTTATGTATACTTTTCCTTTCTTGTATTCTCCTGGTTCAGATTTGATAATAAGGTTTTAAAAGTTTTATAAAATACTTCAGATATTTTTCAATTTTTCCTGAGTTCTGGAACCATAAATATAACATAAAAATTACATGTTCTTTGAAACTTGGTACAACTAACTTATCCCTAGTGATTGTTTTCCAAATTAATTGTTAACTATGTAATAAAAGTCTTCTATGCCCCCACTTATTTTAAAATTGGAGAAACCTATTTCTGGAGTAGATATATCTGTATCTTCTGCTTCTATTACAAATTGTCAAAATTTCCCCATAGTTCTGATATTTAGTCTTAGCTATGTTCTCAGAGTGATACTAGTTCAGAGAGTTTATTATCTTCGTGAACTTTATCCTTAATCAATATAAAATCTTGTTCTCTTTTGAAGCGTTTCTTTATAATTATATTAACATTTCTATATTGCTTTCCTTCTATCACTATTTGATTAGTAAATCTTTTTCACCTAATATTTCCAAGATTTCTGTGTCATTGTTGAGTCTACCTGTGGTCAAGTTATAGCTGGATTTTGTTTTTAATCCAGTGTGTCTTCTAAAAATTAGCCCATTTATATTTATTGTAAATACTGATGTTGGGCTTACTTGTCTTATTTTTTCTATTTACTATACTTCCATCTTGTTTTTCTTTTCTTGTTCTCATTTCTGACTCTTGTTGGACTGGATAGGTTTTCTTTGTTCCACCCCCCCCCCTTTAATGGTCTGCAAATTACAAATCCAATTTAATTCTTTAGTGTTTAGACTTAAATTTAAAAATTTAATGTCATAGATTCAGACCATCTATATTAAAAATTAACACCTGGAATAAACCTGTATCTATACATTTCTGAACTTTTTCTGATTGTTTTCACACTTGTAAAATTGGGAGTTTGAGTTCTTCACTTAATCTTCATTTAACCTTAAGGATTCAATGTGATGCCATGTCAAGCACCAGCCTTTATTAAGTAATAAGTATTCAATTCCTTCATTCCATTTCTTTTCATTCAACCAAAAAACTTCAGGTCCAGAAGACACAATCACCTTTTACCTCCTTTGTCCTTCAAAGTCACCTCTTCATATTTCTTGCACTATTATGGCCTTCCTCTAGTCTTTCAATTGCTTTGTAAGACTCAGAATATCTTCTTATCCTCCCTCTACATAAAAAAAAATCCCATTCTGCATTGTACTGAAAGGACTCTTTTGCTCTAGATTTAATGAACGTCATTTCCCAATGATTCCATGCCTTTCTTCATTTTTCCTTCAAAATGGCGGACTTTAGACGTTCCACGAATAGCACCACGTGCGCCTGCGCCTCTCGCGGCCATTTCGCCCAGCAGCCCAAACTCCAGCCCCTGCTCCGCGAAGCGCCTGCGCAAGAGTCTTCAGAGCACAGTGGCTCCTCCCTCTAGCTGAGTACGCTTGAAACCGCACGTTCCCGTCCCTTCCCTCCCCCGCTGACTCTGCACCGCCCTCACCCCTTTCCTGTGAGATTCTTCCGCCAAGTGGAAAGCCCATCTTCGGTCGACAGCCTACGCAATTGAAGAGCAATCCAATAGGCACCTACAGCCCTGGGGCTCGTCATTCAGTCTTATCTATGCACCACTGCAATTTTCCTCTGGGCCCTAAAGTTGATAAGCGATTTCGCGGGACTTTTTTGCATCCTGTAGGCAACAAATGGAAAGAATGGCTGTGGCGGAGGGATCTCTCGCTTACGCTCTGTGTACTTTAACCTAATGGGGGTCGTCCGGGAGTCGGAAGGGGGAGGGGAGAGGGAGGAGGCAGCCAAGGAATTGTTTTTTTCTCTCGCCCCGCCTGCGCCAGGCCGGCCAATGGCGGCGGGCTGTTTACCCACGAGCCTCGCCCAGCTCCTCGAACTAAGCCAATGAGCGGCGGCAGCGGCTCCGAGGGGGCGGCTCCGAGAGGCTGTGCGTGTCTTGTGAGAGCTCTTGAACCAAGTCAGAGCGAGAGCTGGGCGGCTGGAAACGGCGGCCGCCGCCGGTGACTCAGGGAGGCAGGAGGCGGGGTAAGAGCGCCGCGGCCTCGGCTTAGGGGAGAGGAGGAAGAAAGATGAAGGCGTCGAGCCCGCGGCCCTGCCGCCCCCGCGCCGCGGCGCAGGCCGGGACGACCGACGCCCGGGGGTCGGCGACAGGGAAAGCTTGG
>NC_043703.1:126963316-127056527 GCF_006229205.1 Suricata suricatta
CGACGCCCGGGGGTCGGCGATAGGGAAAGCTTGGTGTCGGGGCGGGGCGGCGGGGCAAGTGCGGAACCGCGGTCTGGCCCCTCCCGCGGGGCCGCCCGGGGCGGGGACACGGCCGCCCGGGACGGGCCCTTGCTTTGGGCCTTTTCTTTCTCAGGGTCTGGGGGCGAACACTTTAAAATCCACGTAAGCTGCAAATAATTCTTCCCTCACTCTGTCTGCGTTTAGGTTTAAGGTTTTGGAAAAGCGAAACTTGGGAGAACGGGGGTCACGCGGCGCTTGGGCCCGTGTTTGCTGTGGGGGAGGGCGCCAAGGGGGCGGGGGAGGACGCGGGTGTAGAGATCGGGGGCTGGGGTCTTCCCTCGTAACCGGCCGCCGCCGTCTGGGTTCTGGTCTTTTCGAGCGCGATTAGGATCCCTCTCTCCGCCCGCGCCTCCCCCGCGTCCTCTCTTCCCGGGCCCCCTCCCACCGACAGCCCCCGTTGCATTTTGTTTTTGTATTTTTGCAGGGAGGAGCCCTTCCTGCAGGCGTGGAAACCATGGTGCTCACGCTCGGAGAAAGTTGGCCAGTATTGGTGGGGAAGCGATTCCTCAGTCTGTCCGCAGCCGACGGCAGCGACGGCGGCCACGACAGCTGGGACGTGGAGCGCGTCGCCGAGTGGCCCTGGCTCTCTGGGACCATTCGAGCCGTCTCCCACACCGACGTTACCAAGAAGGATCTGAAGGTAAAACCGGCTCCCGGGCCTCAGCCGTCGGACGTTTTGTAGTTACCTTGGTAACGAGACAGCCAGCGGCCCCACTCCCCTTTTCTGAAAAGCGCGACCAGAAAGTTGGCATCTGATCTGAAGGTGCAGAAAACTAGACCTTGAAAGTCTTTGAAATGGTGGTGTAGAGGCGACGTGTGTTTGGCCTACAGTTGCCTGTGTTTAATGACGGCCTTGGGGTTGCTCAGACATGCTTCGTTGTTGCCCGCGCTGTGCCCTACTGGGACCGTAGCAGTGTTTCTCCGAAGGGGGAGCATGGTTAATATTGGATTTGTTAGGTAGGTGATGTTAGGCATCATTAGGAATTGAGGGCTAGTAGTTTCGGGTGGATTTTTTTGTCTGCTCCTCTTAATTTCTTCACCCAACTTGTTAAAGTTTTAGCCTTGTTAGAAATGAAGTGTGAGTGAAGAGGGAGGTGCTTAGTTCTGTTTGGCATATTAGGGTGGGTACTTGTCCGTATATGGTGGGTCAGGGTGGAAGTAGCTCCCGGTCCTCGGATGAGTTTGTAGGTAGGTGTGGGCTATGACCATATATGGAGGGCGGGGGTGGAGCCGCCCCTTATATGGTGTGTTAGAGGACTGGCTTTGAAATACTCCACTTTGGTGTGCGCGGGGAGGGAGAGACTTGAGAACCAGTGTGGACAGTGATTTTTAATCAGAATGACACTCTGAATCTTTTTCAGTTAGATCATTTCAAAAAGATGAATTTTGATTGTACTCCTTTATAGAAGTATTGGTGGCAAAGGATTGTCTGGGAACAACCAGTAAAGAAGCCATTCTTCCAACAAAGACTCCTTTGTGCAAAAATAACTGGAGACAGGTCCCTAACAAAGACTCTAAAGTGGTGGCAACTTGAAGGAAGCTTGTGAGAAGAGAAGAGATTTCCACCCTGGGTAGTGATATGTTTTAGTATCTTCCCTTGGTCACCCGCTGCTTTGTCTTGAAAACGATGTTCAAACTGGGAAGCAAGTTTTAGCATCAGCAGCTGAATCCGCAGTTGATTTCGGACACACTGTTCATTTGAACGCTTTAAGGGGATCACACATGCCCAAATGAGTTTTAGTCAGTAGACAGTTGTTGGAAAAGGATATGTGGTTATATAGTAAAGCTTTCAGCGTGCCTTGTCCTCATGTTGAAAAGGAGTGACTATTGAGCACTTAGCCATGTGCTAGGCATCATGCTGAACACGCATGCTGAGCATGATCTTACAAATCCTTACAGCTCTGTGGGAGTAGGTACTAATGTTGCCCCATTTTACAGGCAAGAGTATCAGGGCTGAGGAAGATTAAGTAGCTCACAAAGATAACCTAGAAATAGGCATAGCCTGTGTTCGAACACAGGAAGTTTTGATACCTGAGCCTGTCCTCCTTACCTTTTATGATCCCTTTCCTGCAAAAGGATTCCTTCATGTACTGTGCAGATTGCTTTTTCTCCTCCTTTTCATTACTCCTTCCAGACTGGGTTTTGCTGTTCACACAAAGAAGGTAGAATGGTGTAAGGGTGGCCAACCTATTTGCTTTAGGCTAATAATTTTTATCCATAAGGTGGGCTTTGTGTGCCAGATTTCACTCATAGTTGTTGTGGTTTATTTTACCTGCCAAGTAAAATTTTCTCTAGTGCATTTGTTTTTATCTGATTTGAATGGAAACAAGATTTGATTTAAGTCTTTAGTTCTTTGGCAGATGATGACAGACTAGGTATTCCCTTCCCCCACAGGACCTAATTACAGACCTGTTGGATTAGGAAGGCGATCTAGGAGGTCCTTTTTATGTGTTCTTTGTAATCTCTCACCTTTCTGCCACCCCAGATCTTTGAGGTGGTGGTAATACAGATTTGGGGAAAGGAGTCTTGGCCAGATTTATATAATTAGCTACTAAGTGATGCAGGGAGGATTTGAATCTAGGTTTGGCCGTGTCTTTTCCATTGCATTAAGGTGCCTCACCTGAGGATAAATAGGGATTTTAATTTCAAGAACAGTTTTAACTACATTTGATTTTTGCTTTACCTGCAGACTTCATAATTAAGTTTTCATGTAAGGTATAAATCCCTTGATATTTTTTTTAATCTAGTCATGATTCATCATTATGTTCCTTAATTGAGTAGCAGATGGCTTAAGTTTAAGGGCATTTTGTATTAGCAAACACACAGAATTTCAGAACACTAGAACCAAGTTGTGCTTGGGGAAATACAGGCAGAACTAGTAAGTAACTATGACCATGCTTACACTTGGGCTTGGGGATATTGAGTTTTGGGGGATGGAGTGGGACTGGGGGCTAAAATGTATATAAATGAATAAAATTCAAGTAGTAGGCAACTATTTTGGCATCAGTAGAAATGAAGTTTGTCTAGGCTGATTTGCTGTTGATGATAATGAGGCCAGCACTTGTTAACTTTGTTTCACCTAGAGAGACTTTGTAACAAAGTCACTTGGATACTTTATGTCTGGTTGTTGATTACAAAGAGCAGAGTGAAGACATAATAACGATTAAATACTTAGTATGTGGTACTTTATTTAATCCTCACAAACACCCTAGATGGTAAACCACTTTTTTTAGTGTTAGAAATTGAGGCTTGAAGAAGTTAAATAACTTGTCCAAGTTTGTCTTTAGATCTTAAACACTAGTCAGTAATAAGTAAAGTGAGATTATAGCACTTTATTTTGCTATCCTTACACTTAGAAGACCGCTTGGCAGTAGAGTTTGCTGAAATATATGAATAAATGGAAGGTATCAAAATTATTCTACACTGAAAAACAGCTTTAGAAATCTAATGGAGCAGTGGCATTCTCTTTCTCTGGAATAACAACAAATCTTTATTAGGTGTGATTATTAAGAGCCTCTTTTTATACTACTCTTTCTACTTTAGTGTAAGACAGGTGGCTCCAGCTTTGTTCATTATGCATGCTGGCAGTGTCCTCCTTCCCCAACTTGTCTGTCTAGCTCTTCTCCTTCCTTTGAACCTATCTTATCCTGGAGTTTTCTGCTCTTTCTTGGTCCTTAGGGATCCTTAGCAGATGAGTAGTACTTGCCATCTCCGTATACTGTTTCCTGCTGTTAAACCATGTTGGCAGTTGGGTGCCTTGACCAGTGCCGAGCCTTTTCATCCTTACGTACAATTGGAATTTGCATGTTGATAGATTCTGCTGCCAGTCAAACCACGTAAAATGAGAAAGTTCTAGCAGTGTGATGAAGTCTGTTTACCCCTCATAATTGAATGCCAGACTCTGGGATTTTAAATGCTTATTTATTTTTGAGAGAGAACACAAGCATGGAGGAGCAGAGAGAGAAGAAGACACAGAATCTGAAGCAGGCTCCAGGCTCTGAGCTGTTGCGCAGAGCTGGACATAGGGCTCGAGCTCACGAACTGTGAGATTGTGACATGAGCTGAAGTCAGACGCTTAACTGGCTGAACAACCAGGTGCCCCTAGACTCCGGGATTTTAGACAAGCATTTTATTTAGGTGTAAGACCTAACCAGAAGCATAATGAAATAATTTTCTAATTTGTAGAGTGGTGAAATAAGTGCTATTATGCATTGTCCTAGGCATAGAATATATATGTCATTAAAAACGTGATTAGAAACCCTGCCATTCTGTAATTGTCTACTTTTAAACTCAGAAATGTGGGGCACCTGGGTGGCTCAGTCAGTTAAGCCTCCGACTTCGGCTTAGATGATGATCTCACGTTCGTGGGTTCAAGCCCCACGTCACACTCTGTGCTGACAGCTCAGAGCCTGGAGCCTGCTTCCGATTCTGGTCTCCTTCTCTCTCTGCCCCTCCCCATTCATGCTCTGTCTCTCTCTGTCTCAAAAATAAATAAAAAACATTCAGAAAACATATAAAAAATAAACTCAGAAATGTTTTACTTGGCTTTTCTGATAGTTTTCTTAAGCATATACTCAGGTGAGATTAGTGTATGTTAACAGTGAGAGGTTTTGAGATTAACTTGATTAGATAGAGATTTTCTGTTGGGAAAAACTTAACATGAAATAACTATTTTGAAATGATAGTTTGAAATGGTCCAGTTTCTGGTCCACGTATTTAATAGACAAATAAGGCACACATTTACAAAATGTTGTATTAAAAGAATAGCAAATTTGGAAATGATTTGTAGTGAGTCATAATAGGCCTCTTTTTGGCTTTTGGAATCAGATAGCATAAATAACATCTTCTTTGTGAACCAAAGGAACATGGGGGAATAACACAATATAAATGAGAACTAATTATGTCGATAAGCTAGCAGAAGCTTGGTCAAGTCACTTTAGTTCCCCCCCCCCCCCCGAATTTGAGTTTTTATTGGTGTGTCTTTTAATATAAATTTTTGCTTAGGAGGCTTTAGTGGTAGAGGGGTCCCTTATGTAGAGAACTGCAAGCTTCAAGGCACAAATAAAAGACGTATGTGTTTTTGATAAGAAAATTGCAAAAGAATGTTCAATAGAGCTCACAACTTGGTGGTTTCATTGTATTTTTTTAAGTCACCTTTTAAACTAAAGTTAATGTGAATTTTTGACCATGCAACCTAACACGTCAAAATCAGTTATTTTTTTAAGGACCTAAACTTAATTAAAAAAATTTTTTTTAAATGTCTTTTATTTTTTTTTTGAGAGACAGAGACAGTATGAGCAGGGGAGGGGCAGAGAGAGAGGGAGACACAGAATCTGAAGACTGGCTCCAGGCTCTGAGTTAGCCGTCAGCACAGAGCCTGACGCGGGGCTTGAACCTACGAACCGTGAGATTATGACCTGAGCTGAAGTCCGACGCTTAACCAACTGAGCCACCTAGGCGCCCCTTAATTTTTTTAATCACTCAAAAATGAGGATGTAAAGAAGGAGGGAGGGCCCTGTCTAAATTTTGGTTTAAGGTTCATTGTAAACTTTATAGTTGGTTATCAGTAAGAATTGTGATGTTGCTTAAGTTTTGGAAGGCCACTGAAGATCTTAATCCTTTACTTTTTTTTTGTCTTTGTTTCTTTGTTTTTTGCTGAATAAATATTGGATAATCATATTTAAGATCTTTCCACCACTCCGAACTGAACTGATAACTTGATAAATTAAGATTTGAATTCCCATGGAGCTTTTAAGGCTACTTAGTCTCCTTGTCTTAAAAATCTACTTTGTCTTAAAAATCTTACAGTTAAGTGAGGGGTAGATGTTAGTATTTTCTTCTCAAAGCTAGCAAAAACAGTTTCAAAGAGCTTAGATTTTAGTAAGGGTTCTTAACGTGCCATGCAGGTTAATTGGTTTTCTTTGTAATACTATGTATCTTATTTTATGCAAATTAGATTATTCTAAGAAAGTGTCAACATAGCTGGGATTCAAACCCAGATTTCTCTGGTGCTGTAGTTTATATATGCTCATTCCTCTCACACATTGATGGGAAAACTGTCATCTAAAGCTAGTTTGGGTTTGGAGTTGATGTGATGTGGGTCAGAAAGACTGTCCAATTTAGGGGAGCTATCACAAGGCCTGAATTCTGGTCGCTGGGAGGCAGGAGGATGAGCAGTCTCTGAAGAATTCTGTGCATGACCACTGATTGGGTATAGTGATGGGTGGGATGGGTAGAACTAAGAAGAGAGTACACACATAGGGCCTTGTCCCTTAGTAAATGTTCACACATTTGGATGTAGTCTGTGATTACTGCAAGATTAAAAGTCTGCCTTGCGAAGAAGATCTGCATCTTCTCAGGGGAAGTTGCCTGGGAAATTAGGGATGCAGATTTTACTGCTGGGAGGAGGATAGGATGGATTTTAAACTTCATTGATTTTTTAAAGATCGATATTCTAAGGCCATGAAGCTGGAGAAAGTTTAGGATTAGGGTTATAGTGGTATCCCAGTTGGGAGTGTCTTGCCTGCTAAGTGGGTTAAGAGTAACAGAAGGTAAGAGCCCAACTTAGAGAGACATATATTCATTCAACAAGTATTTGAGTACTGACTGGAGACTGGATACTGTATTTCACTGCAGTGAAATACAATGGTAAGTAAAAACATGCAGGCCTTGACATATTAGAATTTATGTCAGTCATTCAAAGTGTGGGTAAATGCTAGGAAGGTAAAGTATGGGGCTTTGAGTGCAGTGAACAAGGTAACTCTTGTGAGGGGTGCAAGAAGCTCTTAGGGAAGGTAAGTCTTTGAGGACAGGAGTTTTTTAATTGGGTTCTGACAGATGAATGGAAGTTAAACTTTTTTTTAAATTAAAAGTTGAAAAGGAAGATATGATTATCTATGAAATTATGAATAGAATTGGCATGTTTAGTAACTAGTTCTTTGAAACCAAAAACAAGAGGCCTCTTTAGTAGGAGAAGGGATTTTAAATCAAATTAAATAAAGTGATTTTTACACCAAATATTGAGGAAGTTTAACTCTGAAGTCAGTTTATCAACTATTTGCTTCTATATTTAGCAAAGTAGTCTTTGACTTTCAGTTTATTCAACTGAAAGGGATATTGAGGATATGCTGTCTAGTAGGCCTACTGTTAAATCCTATGAATTTCAAAGGGATTCAAAGGCAAGTCCTGGATTATGGTGAATGGAGTGGGGGTGGTCATTTTAGGCCCACAAGGGAGTCAATTTAGAATTATAATGACACGCAATCAGTACTTTTAGGGTTTCAAATTTCTTTCTTTTGATTCTTAAAGCTCTGATGTCTAACATATGTAAAAACTTTCTACATGGGGGGTTTTTGTGGTATGTATTGCCTTCCTAGAATTTACTTTGCTGGCAGAACTTGGCCTCCAAAACCCTTGACTGCTGCCTCCCAAAGAGATTTGGGAGCCAGAACTTGATGGTTAGATTAACATGTTCTCCTGGTTTATTGTGGACTGTGAAGGGAAGTAAGAGTGGGAAAGAGGGGCAGCAAACATTCAGATATTCAGATTAAAGATCCAACTAGAATAATAAGGGCATAATCCAACGTGAGCATTTTTTGTGTTTATTTTTGTTAATCAAATCTGATTTTTTTTTTTAACCTTCCATTTGTCTAGGTGTGTGTGGAGTTTGATGGGGAATCTTGGAGGAAGAGAAGATGGATAGAAGTCTACAGCCTTCTGAGGAGAGCATTTTTAGTAGAGCATAACTTGGTT
This sequence comes from Suricata suricatta, assembly GCF_006229205.1. Taxonomy (NCBI): domain Eukaryota; kingdom Metazoa; phylum Chordata; class Mammalia; order Carnivora; family Herpestidae; genus Suricata; species Suricata suricatta. The sequence continues at coordinate 126,971,150 of NC_043703.1, forward strand.
TTGGCTGAACGAAAGTCTCCTGAAATTTCTGAACGAGTTGTTCAGTGGCCTGCAATAGTGAGTAGAACTTGGGCTTATGAGAAGAGGGTCTGTGTTATGTGTGGAACAAGGGAAATGGATATGTAATGCCTATAATTGGCCTCTGGAGAATAATAGTACAGAAACATGAAAGTGTAGGGGAGTTACAAGAGATCTGGGATCTCCTGTCAGCCCTGCAAGGAACCCTGTAACTCTAGGCCCTTGGTTTTCTTGGGCCTGTTTCTTCACTTGAAGAATGGGATTGGAAGTAATATGGGTAATGTCTAGGTCAGAGATCAGAAATCAGCAGCTGTATATAGACATACAGATCTGTTTAGATTGATCCTCATAGTGTTTTAAGATTTGAATTAGTTGTCTGCATTTAAATGTGGAGAGTATACCTTAAAATCTGGCTGTTGCCTGCCTCCTGTAGGGAGTCGCCAGTCTTGGCCTCATGATCTCTAAGGTTTTCTCTGACTCCTAATATTCTGTAGCTCTGAAGGTACTGGCAGTCAGCATATGATTATGCCATTTCCACATTGTAAGTCTGGTGTAGTTGGATGACGAGAGTGATCACGGGGTTTGGAGAGAACAGTTCAGGTTTTGTGAGACATAGGGCTTAATGGTGGAAAGGCCAGATTTAGACAGTTGGAAAGGCTAGGAAGGTGACTGAAAGGCTGACCAGATTCTCAAGGCTGCCAGATTGACCAGCCAAGCGTGCTATGTTAGCAAAGTTAAGATTTTGTCAGTGGGTGAGAAGAGCTACTGGAATTTTTTGAGTAAAATAATATAGGGTTTTGGTTAAAGTTGTATTTTGCTCATTGTATTTTTCTACCCCTGCTATTAAGAATTTGCTAAATACATGGTTCTTTATCCCCAGAAAAATGTATACACACAATTTGTTGCATAAATTTTGGAGAAGTTGTGTATCTTTGGACCCAGAATTCTATGTTAATGAGTCCCAAATGTGTATCTGGTTTAAATGATAAAAATCATGTGATCTTATGGTTGCATAAATAGTCGTTATAGGGATATTGGCAGTAAATAAAAAACTTAATGGTTTTACCTTTTTCTGCATGTGTGGAAAATTGCTAGTCTCCACTTTCAGAGTTATACTGACATCAGTTGTGATGCCAAAACATTTTCCTTTGTTTTGCTATAGGTGTACAAGTCTCTGTTGGACAAAGCTGGTTTGGGATCCATAACCTCTATTCGCTTTCTGGGAGATCAGCAAAGAGTATTTCTTTCTAAAGACCTCCTGAAGCCTATACAGGTAAAACATAAAAACAATATTAAGCTCTAAAGATACAAATACAGTCTTTTAAGATAAGAACTAAAATATTGATGTTGATTGCTCTAATTCTAATAGCTACCTAGCAGAAAAGGACCCATCCCAGCAGTTAGTTGGTAGACATCATCCCTCAGTGTTAGCCATTGGGTTGGTGCTGTCCATTTGGGATTGGAAGGACAGAGATACTGCAGTTGATGGAGTGTGTGTTTGTATGTGCGCACATGCGTGTATATGGAAACACCTAGGTGATACAAAATTTTTAAAAAGATTGACTCTCATTCATATATACATGTGTATATGTCCATATATGGCAGTTGTTATTTTATGTATTCTGTATTCTTAATTTTTTTTTAATTTCTTTTTTATTTTTGAGAGAGAGAGAGAGACTGAGACTGTGACTGCGACTGCATGAGCAGGGGAGGGTCAGAGAGAGAGGGAGACACAGAATCTGAAGACAGGCTCCAGGCTCTGAGCCAGCTGTCAGCACAGAGCCCGATGCGGGGCTCAAACCTACCAACCGTGAGATCATGACCTGAGCTGAAGCCAGATGCTTAACTGACTGAGCCACTCAGATGCCCCTGTATTCTGTATTCTTTATTTGGGAAGTTGCCCACATGCTAAAATATATTTGTAACCCTCAGATCAGTACTTTGGTACTTTCATGGTCATTCACAGATATTGGCAGTGTCACAAAAAAATTTGAGTTACCTGACAAATAGTCCCAGCTGAGGTTGAGTAAGATGACATTCTGCCTTCGTGTTTCATCTCATACTGTAAACAAGTGTCCTTTTTGAGGTCTAATTAGTGCTGAATTTTTATGCCTTTTTGTTTTTTGTGGGGTTTTTTTGATGGTTTCACTACACCAACTACAGTGCTGAAGTACTGTCTAGTCTAAGTGCAAGAAGGCTGTGATGTGTCTTACGAAATACATATGTTAGAGAAATTTCATTTAGCCATGAGTTGTAATGCTGTTGGCTGTGATTTCTAGGTTAATTATGCAGTAATGTATATTAAATAATGTGTCTTCCAACACACACACAGATAAAACAAGGTTATATATAGATTGGTTGATGAAAATGTGACCCAGAGGCTCAAAGGAGCCTAACCCTTTCTTTCCACTAGGAACAGTGGTTCACGTTTCACTATTTCAGTGTTTGTGATGACTTAATAAAACATAATTACAATGAATAATGAGAATTGCATGTGTGTTCTTTCCATTTAGCTTGCAAAACATTCTTTTTCTTCACAACATTTAGGCTCTTGGGTCTTGCTTATATGTGATTATTTTTCTCATGAAAATGTTTGCAGAGAGAGGGAATGAACACACAGATTATTTCCAGATTACTACCTTGGGAATAATATTGGTCATGTAATACCATTAGTCTTTTAGAGGTCATTTATGAAACCCAGTCCCCTTTATCCACATCCATTTGGACTTGTTTCTGTGGACTGTATTTGTTAAAAGGCAGTGTAGGGTCAGTGGTCATTGCTGTTGATGTTCCTGTGTTGGAAAACCCAAAGCACTGGCTTTCTCACTACTTAAGTCTCATTTCTGTATCCTGGAGGTGAGTGAAAACCAGGTCCACATTCTGAACCTTGTTTTATAATGTTTTAAGTAGAACAAAAAAGGTGCTTTTGGTTGTTAATTTCAGATGCAAGTTACCTTCATGATGTTCAGATAGGCATGTTGTTTTTCTTGCTATAAAAGGAAGAATGACTTGCTCTTAAGGACCAAGGAACATATAAGAGGGGCTTTGGGTATCTCATTTTACTTTGTGATAGAGGAATTTTTACTTCTCAGCATTTTTTTCTGGACAGTTCTGTTTCACATCTTTTGTATATCCAAGCTTTTTAGTCAAAGTAGAACTCATAATTTTGTTTCTTAATATGAAAAAGCAAAATCAAAATCAGTAAGTATTTGTTCTCAGGGAGGTGCATTGTGGCTATCACTGTGAATATTACTATTAATATAATATTAGTTGAGGGAAACTATGATGTGTGCTCTTGACTTTTACTGACGATAACAGTGGCCGAAGTTTAGTGCTTCAGGGCATTCTCTTGTAGATGTGGGTGATTACATCCAGCTTCTACTGTATGAAACTGTGTTGGAGGATGTGATTACTGCAGTAGAATGCTTGCCCTATATAATGCACAGAGAACCTGAAAATCATTTGGCATATGTAGAGGTTCAAATTGAAACTTAAGGTCTGTCTTTTGGATTGAATTTGACTTATTTATCTGTGGGTAAGAAAAAAAGACAAAATACCCAGGTCAAACATCTGGCACTAAAACTCTTGTGGGCAGAGTAGAATTAGTCTACCTTGTTTAAGAGCCATTTGTGACTCTCTCCATTAATGTGCCATTTTATCTCTAAGAATTGGATGGGTCGTCTGAGTGGCTCAGTCCGTTAAGCATCCGACTTTGGTTCAGGTCATGATCTCACAGCTCTGTGAGTTCGAGCCCCGTGTCTGGCTCTGTGCTGACAGCTCAGAGCTTGGAGCCTCCTGATTCTGTGTCTCCCTCTCTCTGCCCTTCTCCCACTTGCGGTATCTGTCTCTCAAAAATAAATAAATATAAAAAATTTTTTTAAATAAATGGAGCACACATTTACTTTTTTTTTTTTTTGAAATTTCAGCAGCAGGAGGGGGAAAAAACCTATAAGTGGTCCATTCCAGTTAATGTTGAGCACTTCTGAAGACCCTAGGTTAAGTTTAATTGGCTTAAGAAATGCATCTTTTCCAGCATGACCTCTCTAAAAGACTAGCCATTTTTCCCAGTGGGAGAAATGGATGAACTTCCTTTGACTACTATGTATCTATTTCACAGTGTCAGAAAAGCGTGAAGGCCTGATATTAGAAGGGCTTCTGTGCTGTATAGCATGCATTTGGCAGGTTATTCTTATTGACAGTTTCTGTATACATTTATCATAACTTAGTGTGCACACAAAGCCAAAAGAGTATGGAATAGTGCCCGTATGGAGCAGCTGCCAAGAATTGAGTGTTTCAGAACTGGCTTGCTAAAAACTTAATGCTGTTCATTCAGATTTTTGTCTCTCTCCATACCTCCCTTTACCATTTGTAAACAAGAATGCATTTGGAATTTTAGTTAGGTTAAATCTGTGTGGTGATTTGTTAAAAACAATTTCAGTGAATTGACTCTGTATCTGTGTGTTTCTATGTATGTGTCTTTTGCCCGTGGGAAATCCATGGATTGACCAGCTAGTTTATTGTATTTCCTGTAGTCAAAGTTATGTCATATTTTAAATTATGCTTTGAGCCACTCTTTAGTATTTGTCATGCTCTTAGCTTGAGGTGACTTCACGTTAGTCTCCTTTATACCTATGATCATTTGATGGATTCCTACTATTTGACCTTTTCAGTTCATTGGAGTTGCGGTGATTTGGTGCCATCAAATGGCTAACGACAGTACTTTAACAGTAAGCTGATTGAAGTATCCACTGGAATTTAACTCGTCATATTTGTTACCTTAAAATCTTCCATTTTTCAGGATGTAAACAATCTTCGACTTTCCCTTATGGATAATCAGAATGTCAGTAAAGAATTTCAAGCTTTGATTGTGAAACATTTGGATGAAAGCCATCTTTTACAAGGTATATATATTATCTGTTGATCATAGTTCATGAGTTGACAAATAATGTTATAAGAAGCTACATTTTAGTCCTCACTCATTCTCTCATTGAACTTTCTAATTTTTTAGTGATTGCTATCCTCATGCAACTAGATGATTGATGGACTTTATATATATTCAAAAGCCTCAGAAATTTGGAAAGCTCAGGGCTTATGTGAAACTAGTAAAGTAGATATTAAAAAAGCTCAGAAGTATTTTGACATGGAATTTAATATGTTTGAAATTTGTCTTATAAAATTGATGAAACATGAATGTCATAATTCTGATCTTCCCATATACTGTTACTGAGTTTCCTGGTCAGTTTCAGAGTTTTAAGTGTTTTGTAAGACTTAGCAATTCTGTTGGGGTTCCTGAATTTGGATCCCCTAAAACTCTGCACAGGAAAGGAAGTTAGGTTTAGTGAGTTATCTGGATACTACTACTTGATCTCATACAAATGGTAGAATAAATATATTGCCGCTTTTAGGTAAATTAATAAGAAAATGGAATAAAAAGTTTGAAATAAAATTTAAATTTTCTCCTAGCTTTTCTGAAATGTCTGTCTTATGTTTATAGCAATATCTTTTAGTGTTTATTTTTGTCTACTGCTTTTTCTAAAGACTTGAGAAAAGATTATCCTGGATGTTGATGTGTTGGGAGATAATGCAAATTGCACTAAGGATTCTTTTTTTTTTTTTCTTTCAGGTGACAAAAACTTAGTTGGTTCAGAAGTAAAAATTTATAGCTTGGACCCATCCACTCAGTGGTTTTCTGCAACCATTGTAAATGGAAACCCAGCATCAAAAACTCTTCAAGTCAACTGTGAGGAGGTAAAAGAGGATGTAATCGCATATAAGATAACTTTACAGAGAAAGATAATTCTAAAAAGGAATTACAATATTTTGTAGGAATTAAACAGTTTTATTATCTTTATATTAAAATGTTAGAGTAGAAAGAGAAATATCACATTATTTTTAAAAGAAATTATTTGTAAGAAGCTCCTCTTGTATGTTCTGTTAACAGAACTAATTTCTGGTATGTTTCTGAGCATTTTTAAGTTTTCCAGTATCTTTGTTTTATTTATTTTTAAGATTCCAGCACTGAAAATTGTCGATCCATCACTGATTCATGTTGAAGTTGTACACGATAACTTTGGGACGTGTGGTAAGATATACTGTTTGGTTAATATCTGATCTTTCCCCTTTCTCCTTTTCATGTTAAGAGAAACAGGGAGGCCAACTTACTTATTTTTAAATATTTTAGGTAATTCTACAAAAATTGGAGCTGTAAAACGCAAGTCTTCTGAGAATAATGGAAGCCTAGTTTCCAAACAAGCAAAATCTTGCTCTGAGGTAACCTCATGTTTGTCACTTGTGTCAAAGTTTCCTTAACTCTAATGGTGTGTGGCCAGTTTGTTTGGTGGTTATAAAGCTCTCTTCTGTGCTATCTTGTCTGCTCTTCTTTGCTAGTTCCAGATCTTGGCCATAATTTCTATACTCAAGCAGATGGAGATAATATGTTTCTGGTTAACTATTTTTTGTGTAAAACATGTATTTTTTAAATATTTGCTGAAAATGCTCAATAGATTTGACAGTTCTCATCCATAAGGAGTGTTTTTGAGGGTAAACTGAGTTGTGTGTATCACATGGAAGAATGCCTGGCATGAGAGAAGGGAAGGAACCTCAGAATTCTGAGTAGGTGTGGAAATAGGATTCTCCGCTCCTCAGCAATAGAGAAGTTTGATTGGTAATTTATAATTGGTTGAACAAACATGGTTTGCTGTAATGTATTTCTGCCCAGAAAAGTTTAGGCTTGTATGAGTGCTACTGTGAGTTCAAGGACTGAATTTAATTCTATTATGAAATAGTAAGGATTTATTTAGATCAAGAAACATAAGACTGTTTCTCTTTGATGTGAGTTGAATCCTTAGGACCTATTATAATACAGGTAACTTTTTTTTTTTTTTTTTTTTTTTACAACCTAGGTACGTATTCTAATGTACTTGTGTTACAGGGAGAAAAACACCTTTGTGATGCTCTGCTCCAGGTTGGAGCTTAGAACTTAAAAATTGACCAAGTTGGTATTAAGATTGTTGGCAGCACTTTAGAGAAAACTTTGGGGTCTGCAGGGGAAAGGCAAGAAAAAATGGCATGGTAGTGAGCCAGAGTCAGTTAGTGCATCCAGGGTTCTGCGTCAGGGCCCAGGGCACTACAACAACATCAACTAGAACCAAAGCAAGTGCTGTGCTACACAAATAGAAATTTAAGAATCTGAGTGGCTAGGATGATTGCCTTTCCTGAGTCTTAAGCCTGTGTGCAGGCAACAGGAACTTTGACACTTGACCAAAAACTTTGTAAACCAAGGTGTCTAATATCTCTGTCCTTCTTCAAAGTGTGTAGGCCTGACCTCAGGTTGTTCAGGAAAGAACGAAGAGGTAATTACTGGAAATCAGTATTACTGCTTTCATTTTTGCCTTTAAGTTTACAAGGGAAGTAATGTAGTGGGGAGTGATTATTATATTTTAGGGTTAAGCAAGTGATTATTATATCTTAGAGTTAAGCTCACAGAGGATGTTGTCAAGTAATCCACAGTATCAGCAGCTGAGAGAGAAACAGAATAGAATAATGACCTGTTAGGTTATTAGCAGTCTTGGGTCCCAGAGATAATAAAGGCCAGTTTGGAGAAGCTGATTGGGTATAGCCTGGCATGGAGAATGCATCAGTGTAAATAGCTGATGAGATGAAAAGGAGAACCACATGATGTTGTGATGAGGAGGGGCCAGAGAATCGGAAACAGTACCCTGACAGATCCGAACATTGAAGAATCAGCGTGGGGTACAGGCAGAGGACTGAGGTCAATGGGGAACTCCTGTGGAAGAAGGCGCCAGTTCTTCACAGTGTCAAGTTTATCAGTGATGGGACAGACTGTATACTTCTGTAAGTGATCCTCTGCCTGACTCCTACTCTTCGAGGGCAGGAAGCATGTCTTTTTGATCTCGGTCAGCATTTTGTCCAGCTCAGTAGGTTTGTGTGCTGCTGAACTGATTGTTGGGCACAGTACAGGCTAATTTTGATAAAAGCCTGAACTTTGGCTAGGAGATAAGTTCCCATAACCTATTTGAGCTTAATTTCTGCATCTAAATTGAGAAACTAAATTTTAGGTTTTAAACATGGCTGTTTCAGCTCTTAAACTTTGTACTCATCAAATTCTCATTCCAAAGGAAATTGGGATGATAGACTTGACTGGAGATGGATATTGACGTTTTATTAGTTTTATTGTAAATCTTTTTCTCCTTTATACTGCATTTATTAGTCAAATAAAGATTCTCACATTAAAAAAATTACTTAAAAGTTTTTAGTTAACCCAGAAAAACACTAAAGAAATGTCACTTATAATCACATTTCTCACAGACTCTTACTATTCAGATTTTGGAATATCTGTCCTGGTTTTTGTTTTTCATTTTTTCCTGTATAATCATGGAGGCCTTAAAACAAAACAAACTAAAAACCTTAGTGTTTTCTGGCCTCCTTGATTTCTTTCCAGTATGTTGTGAATATTTTTCCCTTATCCCAAATTTTCTTTTTTTTAAATTTTGGGTGGTTCTTGTAATCCAGCAAATTTTGGAAATAGTGGCTGGGGTTAGACTTCAATAGAGCTAGAGAGGTAAAGGAAGAAGTGAGGAAAGAGTTCACTTAAATGTGGGGTGGAAGGTGAGTATAGTAACACATTTGGCACACATTGCACTGCGTTTGCACCTCCCAGATGTGTTGGACTGGCAGAGCCCACTTTTAGGGTGGTCTTTGGAAGACCAGAGTTTGGGATTAGGTACATGAGAGTCTTGATTGCCTTGGTGAATGCTTTTGGTTAGAATAAACCTGTTTGCCAGTAACAGTTGGCTCCTTGAAGGTCTTCTCTGCCTAGCAGACTATTCCTCAGAGTTAGGACGGACGTTGCTTGGTGAATTGAGAGTCTGCTGAGTAGTGTGAGCCAGCAGTGTCCTTTTTAGAATACCACCATACACTCAATTATATTATCTCCGTCTGCTGGCAGGGAGGAACTATTGCCATGACTGGTATAGAAGACCTTCAGGGAATACTCTTCAGGTAAGAAGAAACCTTGACCCTTGTCAAGTCAGAGGCCAGGGCAGTGGTGTGCACATGAACATGGGTTTTGAAATTGGAGCCCTATCCCTGTTGAGTGTATTTCAATTTCTAAAAGGAAAGGCTTCCCAAGTTAACGGTATTTGTAATATATGGTGACTGCACTGAGTAAATTTTCATATCTTTCTGCTTTGAGTCAGCTTATCTCTGTGCCAGGCACTGTGGTGAAACACAGCCCTGTAAAATATGCTTTGTTATTTTCATTTACAGTTGAGGAAACTGAACTCAGCGAGCTTAAATAATGTGCTAGGAAGTGTCAGGGATGAGTTTCAGAGCAAGGTCTGCCACCAGAGCCCAGTACTCAGGCACTGTGCTGGCGTTACCATTCCTCTCCAAATCTTTTCCTTGGTGTGGTGAGTCACCACTGTGAAAGGGCAGATTCCTGCTTCATTCCCTCTGTCCTTCCACTGTCTTTCCAACAGATATTTACTGAATACTAAATATGTGCTAGACATTGGTGAGCATTACTGTCAGTCAAAGGACTGACCTAGCTATTTTGAAATATTAAGTGCTCACAGCATTCATTCATTCATACATCCCACCAGTCTTACTTGAATATCTGCTATGTGTCTTGCTTTATAAGGCTTAACAGTGGACACAAGCACAGGGTGTGCCCATAGGTGTGTATGATTCTTGTTGTGAGGAGACTGACAATAAAAAAGTAATTTAAATAAAGGGATTTTCATAGTGCAGTGTCCTAATGCAATGACAGATACAAACATAGAAATATGGTGAAGAGTAGGGGGATGCCTTTTGGGGCACTGCTTTGGAAAGAGTAATCGGAGGTTCTGAGGAGGTGACAATAGAGCAGATTTGAGAGTGAGGCAATGGACCCAGCCAGCCATGTGAAAACTCTGCAGAGGGAATGGCAAGTAAGGAGGTGCAGGCAAGAAAGAGTTTAGGCCAGAAAGGAAGCCAATGTATTTGGAGCACCGTGAACAAGTAGAATGAGAGGAGTGGGAAGGTTGTCAGAGACAGACCACATAGAACTCTTCTGGGCAGGGGAGTGCCATGATCAGATTGATTTATATGTTATAGATTGCTCTGTGGTAGAATACATTTTGGGTAGGATGCAGACCATTTGGCAAAAATGGAGGAAAGTCAGGCCAATTAGAAGACACATTGTAATCCCACATGGTGGGGGGGTTTGGGGGGAAAGGTGGTAGTGGTGGAATGGAAAGAAATTGGCTAGATTCTGTAAATATTTTGGAAATAGAGGCAGGATTTACTGGTTTATTGATTAGATTTAGGAAATGAGATGGAGGGTTTTTTGTTGTTGTTTTACTTAAACAGTTCAATGGCTTTTGTACAGAATAAGAATTTATGCAATCTAAATTTCTTTAGTGTGTTACTCTAGGTTTGCAATCAAAATGTCTCTCAGGAAAGTAATTTAAGAAAAGGTATTGTATGTGTTAGCATATCAACTCTAAACATAATTCAGAACAAGAAAAGTGATATGAGGGAAGATGCTTAGTGAAGTGAGCCTCAAGTAAGCATTTTGAAATGACTTGGCAATTAAACTTTGGGAAGGTAATTGTTTTATAGGTGATTCCTGGAGAATTATGAAACCCAGTCAAAAAGGACTTTTAAGACTAAACTTCTCTAATTTTCTCATCTTACGGATTAGGAAACTGAGGCCCAGAGAGCTAAAGTTGACATTCCCAAGAACATTCTTAGAATAGCCAAAGCCTTCCCCACTCCAGAGAAATTTTTCTGGGGAACATTAAGCTAATATTTAACTAAAATTGAGTTGACTAAAATAGTATAATATATGAGCAAGTAATTTTATATTTTAGTATAGTTTGAATACTTTTTAGATATTTTTATTTAGCATATACTAGACAGTCTTTTTGAGGCTGCCAGAGTTAAATGTCTAGGAAAGATTCATGAGTAGACTACATATAAATATATTCAGAATTGTGAAGTTTTAAAAACTTCCTAAGGGAAGTTGTACCTCAAATTTTAGAAGCTAATCCTTAGAAGATGAAGAAACCTCGAAGATTCTTGAGGTTTATATTTGGTGGTAAGATAAACGTAGAGGTCATTGTGGAACGAAGGAGCTGCACCTAGGAAGGGCGCAGGACTTAAAGTTTAAAGCACGTGCGAAGAGGCTGGTGAGCAAGGAGAATGATTTTCCCTGGCTTTGCTGAAGACTAGTAATGTGGAGTTGAGTTGAATCTCTTCCATCTTTTTCCCTGGTGGGAAGTTCATGTGTGTGGATAGTAGAAACTGGAAAGAAGTGGGTCCATTATTTATATTTTTGTGAAGATAAAACATTCTGAGAAGAGAAGGTTTCCCAACTTTGTCCCACAGGCTTGTCATGACTTGATATTTTTTGCAGCTTGCGGTGGCCTCTGTGACTTGGTGAGCCACATAAGAGCAAGAACTATGTTCTCAGCCTTTATTGCATTGTAAATTAAAGGCTTACCTTGGTACCCAGTAGGCACCACTGCCTACAGGAGTCCTAGTGGTCTGGTCTCCTGCCAGCCTGTGCAGTAAGTGTATGGTAGGCACTTGAGTCATGCGAAAGTCTGTGAAGCTGCCACCATCTAAAGACTGTCAGTTGAAAGCTCACTTTTGTGCATCACATTCTTTTCATAAACCGCTTTTATGATGTTTAGGTAAGTTCCTTCTATTCCAACTTTCTCAAGGGTTTTTATTAAGAAAGAGTGCTGTATTTTGTCAAATGCTTTTTCTGTATCTATCGAACGGATCATATGGTTTTTATCCTTTCTTTTGTTAATGTGATGGATCACATTGATGGATTTGTGAATATTGAACCAGCCCTGTAACCCAGGAATGAATCTCACTTGATCAAGATGGATAATTCTTTTTATATGCTGTTGAATTCGATTTGCTAGTATCTTGAGTGTTTTTGCATCTGTATTCATTAAGGATATTGGTCTGTAGTTCTCTTTTTTTTTGCTGGGTCTCTGTCTGGTTTGGGTATCAAGGTGATACTGGCTTCGTAGAATGAGTTTGGAAGTTTTCCTTCTATTTCTATATTTTGGAATAGTCTGAGAAGAATGGGTATTAGCTCTGCTTTAAATGTCTGGTAGAATTCCCCTGGGATGTGCATCACATTTTTAAAGTAATTGCCACATGGCCATGTTTTCCTGACATAACGATTCAGAGGTCTGTGGAAGATCAGCCAGGGGTCTTCTATAGGAAGACTCGAGCTTTGTGAAAAGCTGGAGTGATTTAACAGCCTTCAGATAGAAATCCTTAATTTTGTGGCTTTTCACTCATTTCACTGTCTTGTGCTTTTTGTTTTGAAATGGTGTTGTGCTTGTTTAGTACTAACCCAGGCAAATACATGTGAGTCTTCTAGGACTTCATAATTCCCCAACTAGGGACTTTCCTTTTAATATCTGTTGTTTTTGTCTTATCTTTTTAGGCCTCTCCCAGTGTGTGTCCTGTACAGTCTGTGCCCACAACAGTTTTTAAGGAGATCCTGCTTGGCTGTACAGCAGCAACTCCACCTAGTAAGGACCCAAGGCAGCAGAGCACTCCTCAGGCTGCCAACTCTCCACCCAATCTCGGAGCAAAAATCCCCCAAGGGTAAGTAAGAGTGTTTATTAAAGATGTTTAGTCACAGTAGGAGGAAAAGGATTTTAGCCATGGTTCACCATGTCTGGGTGTAACCATTGCTCAGGTGGCCAGGCTTAGCCTGCATTCAGTGTTCCATAGAGTGTTAGCATAGCTACCTTTGGCATCATCACATCTCAAGTTATCCAGGAGGTTTTTCATTCGAGTTTTCAAATTGGTCAGGTGCCTTCAGAGGTGAAAGGGATAATAGGCATACAGAACAATGTGGAAAACAACTTTAAAAATGGAGATGTGAGGAAAGGGCAACTTTCTTGATACAGTGAGAATGATCAGTTGAAATACTATAGACAGTTGCAGAAGAAGCGTCTGCTGTGAGGAAAAGGGATCCGAATGGTTGTATGTGGAGGATTGAGGTCAATGGGAGCGTGCAGAACAGGGAGATGTGATGGGAGTGGTTCTTACTAGCCAGACCTCAAGTATCGGTGAGAAACGTGGCAGATAAACTATCAAGTCATAGAACTGAGGATGCAGTAGCTGTAGGAGGAATAGGTTACTGAGTTATAGGTGAAGAAACTGAGTAAGAAATGTAAAGTGTAACCAAAGATATGAAGTGGCTGCAAGGTTACAGAGAGCAGAGTTTTAAGGTAAGACTCTCAGGAGGGGTAGCTACCTGTGCAGGCAGCTGATAAAGACTTCAGATACAGGTCAGAGAGAGGACGGCAGAGAGAGGTGGGTTTGGAAGACTGATGCAATAAGGTGGAAGAGTGGTTGAGCACACTGGCTCATTGGGAGGAACGTGGGCTGTTTGGAATGAGCTTGGAAGGTGGCCACGGAGCAATCAGACGGAAGGAGGAACAGTCCTTGGAGTAGGATAGAAAGAGGGAGCAGTAAGGACAGTGCTACTCAAGCAAAGTGTCTAATGCAAGTACTTAAATGAAATTTTCAGGGCACACAGCTGGCTCAGTCAGGTAGTGCATGTGGCTCTTGATCTCAGGATCGTGAGTTCAAGCCCCGTGTTGGGCATAAAACTTACTTTAAAAAAATCTTCTCAAGGATGAAATCCTGTGTTAGAGACAGGGGAAAAATAGTAATAGGAAGAAAGCACTTTATGTTTTGCTGGGGAAAAAACTTAGGATGAATTTCAGAGAAACAAAAGTTCTTTAAGGACATCTCCTATTAAGGTAGAGGATAGTAGAAATATTTCATCATTCTGTAAACAATCAGTTGGCTTTTCAGTTGCTTTGGGTCTTGATCACTAACCAAACAAGAATGGAATCATCCAGCGTCAGAGCCAGTTAAATATTGTTCGTAGCTGGATTGGGTTTTGTGCTGCTGGTGGTTTTGGTTCCATACGATACTGTTTGCTTTGAGGGAAAGCTAAGATTCGTTATACTGTGATAAATAGAACTAACTTGAAGTAGTTAGAGATTTATGAAAATGTACAGCTAGGATTCAGGATTGTATTTTTTTGAGTGGTTAGGATATTTTTGCAGAGCCATTGACTGATTATCTTTAACTCTAGCTCACAGAAACCTATCCTACATTCTCTAAAGTAAGCAGTTTTCTTTTCTCTCTCACATTGATTGCCTTAAGGTACCAAACAGTTGTTTTTGGGAGGTAGAGGAGAAGTAAAGGAGACCTAGATGCTAGTTTTTTATATTATCTTTTTCAGATGTCAGAAACAGATTTTACCAGAAGAACTGTCTTCCTGTCTAAATACAAAGCCTGAAATACTGAGAACAAAACCAGATGTTGTCTGCAAAGTAGGACTGCTGTCTTCAAAGTTCTCTCAGATTGGAACTGGAGACGTAAAACCGCTTACTGAACCGAAAGGTAGCTGTACCCAGCTGAAGACTAGCACTGATCAGGAAAACAAATTGGAACCTGTTTCTCAGTCATCGACTGGCCTTCCCAAGGAGTGCTCACCTGCAAATTCTGCGACAGAATTGGAAATTGCCAGTACTCCTGAACTGCAGAAGCACCTAGAATATACACCTTCCACATCTGATGTCCTTTCAAATAAGCCAGAAGAGAAAGCAAGTGTCAATAGTAATAGCTCTAATAGTTGTGTGGGAAAAAAGATAGAACCTTCAACTTTAGGATGCCGGTCACAGAATTTGAAGGAATCTTCAGTAAAAATAGATAATGAAAGCTGTTGTACAAGAAGCAACAATAAAATCCAGAATGGTGAGTGTTTCTACATGTCTCTATTGGTAGAAGTTGACAGATGGTAGTGGGTACATATATATCTCTTTACTGTATGAGAAGATAATGTGAAAGTGACTATAGCAAAAGTTCATATAATTGGAAAAGTTCTAAGGAGAAAAGTAGCATCCTAAAATTTTCTCAGAAATAATTACTTTTAATATTTTGGTGTGTACCTGGTTCCATGTGTATTATAAGTACGATAAACTATTCCACAAATGTGTTTATACCAACAGTTTTTTCCTGTGAATTAGTATAGGTTTAGGTGTCTGTCAGCCTTTCAAAGGCTGTAAGGATTCCAATATATACGCATTTATTAGATGACTTCACTTGTTCCTCCTAGATGGGTAATTAGGCAGTTCCTACTTTCTGGTTGTAAGGAAATAATTTTGAAACACAAACCAAAATAATCTGACGATTATTTTATCTTAAGCTTATCACTGATTTTTTGGTAGCGTCCAGATAGAGCGTCCAGATAGAGCGTTAGTGATGATTGATACTTTATGCTCATGCAGGTACTTCAGATCTGCAGTGTATTTTTAAAGACAGAATTTATACCAGCACCTCCAGAAGAGGGACTTTTGGTTAAAGATTTTAAGGACACTGGGCAGTCTCTTTGCCTAAAAGGAAATCCTACTGCACCCATAATTTAAAACTATGTGCAAGCATACCTTCTTTTTTTCTTTCTTTTTTTTTTTTTTTTTTTTTTTGGTGATTTGCTTTATTGCACCTTGCAGACACTGAGGTTTTGACAAATTGAAGGTTTGTGGCAACCCTGTGTCAAGAAGTCTGTTGGCATCATTTTCCCAACAATATTTGCTCACTTCTAGTCTCCGTGTCACACACAATTTGGTAATTGTTGCGATATTTCAGACTTCTTCATTATTACAATATTTGTTATGGTGATTTGTGGTCAGTGATCCTTAGTTATTGCTGTAATTGGGGGCACCCCAAACTGCACCCATATGAGATGGCGAACTTTTAGTTGATACATGTTGCGTTTGTTCTGACTGCTCCACCAACCAGCCATTTCCTCGTCTCTCTCCTTCTCCTCAGGCCTGCCTATTCCCTGAGACACAAAAATAGTGAAATGAGGCCAGTTAATAACTCCACAGTGGCCTCTAAGTGTTAAAGTGAAAGGAAGAGTTGCACATCTCCCACTTTAAATCAAAAGCTAGAAATGGTTAGGTTTTGTGGAGGAAGGCATGTCGAAAGCCAAGATAAAGCTAGGCCTGTTGTGCCAGACAAACTGTGAGCACAAAGTAAAAATTCTTGAAGGAAGTTAAAAGTACTACTACGGTGAACACAAATGATAAGAAAGTGAAACAGCCTTATTGCTGACATGGAGACTTACTGGTCTGGATGGAAAAAGCAAACCAGCCACAACATCCCTTTAAGTCCAGAGCAAGGTCATTACTCTTCCATTCTATGAAGGCTGAGAGGTGTGCAGAAGCTGCAGAAAAGTTTGAAGCTATCAGAGGTTCGTTCATGAGGCTTAAGGAAAGAAGCCATTTCCATAACATAAAGTACGAGATAAAGCAGCAAGTGCTAATGTAGAAGCTGCAGCAAATTAGCCAAAAAATCTAGCTAAGATTATTAATGAAGGTGGCTCCACTAAACAACAGATTGGAAGAAGACACCACCTAGGACTTTGAGAGCTAGGGAGTAGTCAAAGCCTGGATTCAAAGCTTCAAGGACAGGCTGACTTTTGTTAGAGGCTAATGCAGCTAATGTCTTCACGTTGAAGCCAATGCTCTTTACTTTCTGAAAGTCCTGGGGCCCTTAGATTATGCTAAATATACTCTGTGCTCTATGAATGGAAAAACAAAGCCTGGATGACAGCACATTTGTTTACAGCATGGTTTACTGAATATTTTAAGCCCACTGTTGAGACCCACTGCTCTGAAAAAAAAAGATTCCTTTCAAAATATTACTGCTCATGGACAATGCACCTGTGTACCCAAGAGCTCTGATAGAGGTATACGGGATCAGTGTTTCTACGCCTGCTAACACAGCATCTGTTCTGCCGCCCATAGGCCAAGGACTAATTTCAACTTTCAAGTCTTATTTAAGTAATTTGTTTCACTAGGCTACAGCTACGGTAGATAATTTTGTGTGTGTGTGTGTGTGTGTTTAATGGATCTAGGCTGTTGCACACTTAGTAGACTACAGTATAGTGTAAATATAACTTTTATGTGCATTGGGAAACCAGAAAATTCATTTGATTTGCTTTATTGCAATAATTTGCTTTATTGAGGTAGTCTGGACCCACACCCACTATGTCCGCAAGGTATGCCTTATACTCTTTAGAGAAAATAGTATTTCATACTGCTTCTTTTAAGTTGGAGGATGCATTTTACTGAGAGTAGTTAACAGAAGTTCCCTTATTAGAATTAGTAGAACTAAATGGCTTTGGTATGTCAAAAAGTTCAGAACTATTACAGTTTAAAAATACCTTTGATCATTGTCAGCTGTGTGGGAAAATGAGCATGGATTTTGATAGTTTTAAAAGAATTTAATGAGAAACACTATTCACTTGGCTAAGTAAGACCTGAATATAGCCACAATTTAGCTTTTACTTCAGGTCTCTGAAGCTAGAGGGAAAATGGGTAGATTTGATTTGGTCTTTGGGTGCACAGTTGGAGGAGTGGGAAAACCTGTCTTTGCCTAGTGATACTTCTAGCCTGGCTTCCACGTTCTTGAGGTTTAAGTTGATAGAGCTGTTGATTTGCATAAAATTAGTTGCATAATATTATACTTTTTCTCTTGAGTTTATGTAACTCCCCAAAGAAAGTGAATATTCATAACCATATTTCTGTTCTATTTTTTTATTCTTTTGAGTCATCAGGTCTTATCTTACATTCAGCTACTTTTTGAGACCAATTATTTTAATATAACGTGAAGAAATAGTAAAAATTCCCGATTGATAAGCACATTGCAAGTATATAAATGAGTTTATGGAGTCTCGGTTGGTCTTACGTTGTACAGCTGTGCACCAGCTAAAGTGATTTTAGGAGAAATGAAAAACCTAGTTAAGCGTCCCAGTGCATTTTGTCTCCTCGGATTCTTTCTTGAAGAGCGAGAGAGTATGACCAGGATCTCTCAGCTATGTCCACGGATACTGCTTGTGGGTATGGAAAGACTGGACTGCAAGCTCTTCTGTCCCCTGCATCCCTTCTCCACTTAGGGACTGGAAAACAAGAGCAGGCTGAGTGCAAGAACAGCTGCCTTTTTTCCGTTAGGTAGATGTGTACCTTCTCAGAAGCTGGGATTGCCTTTTTCCCTTGGCTCTGCTCCAAATTGAGGGAATCACTGATTGGGTCAACCATTGCTCTCTTTACTAAAGAGCTAGACATAGATAGTGTAGCTTGCTTATTTCTAGATATTTCCTCTCATAAGCCAGGGCAGAACAGAGAGCCTTTGGGCTCTTTGCCCATGATCTGTGAAAACCTGGACCAATTTAAAGGATGATATTTTTTCAGTATCTGAGTAATTGAAACTCCATCTTTGAACCGTTGATCTCTTTATTTTCTGCCCTTCCTTGTTGAATGTGCCTTCTCTTTCACTATAACTGAATAAAAATGCTTGAGGGATCATGGCCTGACAGTATCCATTTGGCATTCATTTGGCTCTGCTTTAAAAGAGAGGTCAGATTGGAATACCTCTAAGGTTATTATTAGAGATGCTTATTTTATTTAAAACCATCTTTCCTTTGAGATCTTCCAGTTTCCTCCACAGCTGTTAACCTCTCCCAGCTGTCTCTCAGCTGGTTCCCCAAAAGTTGTTTCTTGGTTTTCTTTATTTGTTTGCCGAAGAATCTACTTCCCTGCTCCCTTGGAGCCTGAGGAAAGGTCTTTTCTTTTCTTTTCTTTTCTTTTCTTTTTATTCTTTTTAAATATCTATTTTTGAGACCGACAGTAGGGGAGGGGCAGAGAGAGGGAGACACAGAATCTGAAGTAGGCTCCAGGCTCTGAGCTGCCAGCACAGAGCCTGATGCGGGGCTCGAAACCATGAACCGTGAGATCATGGCCTGAGCTGAAGTTGGACACTTAACTGACTGAACCACCAGGTGTCCTCGGAAAGGTCTTTTCTGTCAGTTTCATATAAAGTACTCCTCGAGACTCTTGACTTGTTGACTTTATTCACTATAAAGTGATGCAGTTGACACAAAAATCACTCTTTCCTGCACATCTCTACTTTTTCTCCCTTTTTCTTTATGGTGGTTATTTATTTGTTTGTTTATTTATTTAGTGAGTAACCTCTATACCCAAAGCTGGGCTCAAGCTGACAACCCCAAGATCAAGAGTCGCATACTCTACCGAGTGAGCCAGTCAGGTGCCCCTCTCCCCTTTTCTTTGGAACCATGTTAACATTTCCTTTTAAGTTCTCCTGGCCATTACAAATTAAAACTTAAAAAATGTATTTACTTAAAATCATCATCCTGTCTGTAGTCACTCCCCTTAATCTTGAGTGGAACATAAGCATGAAGGAAATTGAAGACATATCAAAGGTCAAGTGGCACCCCTTGTAAGCATTTAGAAGAAAGATAGCTCTTATCTTATAGACCCAGAGACCTATATGGGACAGCTCTTCGGTTATTCTATTTAGAATGGTTAGCTTTTGCATGGGGCTTGAGAAAAAACACTTAAACCAGTCTTTGCATGTGAAAGTGACAGAATTGACTTGCACACATACCTGTCTGTTGAGGTGAACCTGTCTCTCTGCATTGCTAATGTTTCAGTCAGTTCAAGTATCTGGTTTGGAAGAGTCTTCCTAAAATATCTTTCTTATCTAGGGTTGTGAATAGAAGTACACACTAACTTGGAATTATGAATCTAGTTGGTGAATTTGGGGTTTTAAGTTGCCTTGCCAAATTGATTTACCAAATGAGAATTAGTTTATTTTACTTGAGAGAGAGAGAGAGAGAGAGAGAGAGAGAGACAAAAGCATGAATGGGGGAGGGGCAGAGGAAGAGAGAGAATCCCAAAAAGGCTCCACACTCAGTGGATCTTGCTTGATGTCACAACTGTGAAATCATGACTTGAGGTGAAACCAAGATTTGGATGCTTAACTGAGCCATCCAGGTGCCCCGAGAATTATAAACATAGTAAAGCTTTCCAGTCATTCTGATAGTTATCTTATGTTAAGCCATTTTTAGAAATTACAGTTGAACCAGAACTTAAGTTCTCCATTTGGGAAAACTGGCCTTTAGAATAGAAGTCAGTCAAATGTTGAGGTGACTTTTAAAAGTCTGAGGTT
Source organism: Suricata suricatta (assembly GCF_006229205.1). Classification (NCBI taxonomy): domain Eukaryota; kingdom Metazoa; phylum Chordata; class Mammalia; order Carnivora; family Herpestidae; genus Suricata; species Suricata suricatta. The sequence continues at coordinate 126,991,259 of NC_043703.1, forward strand.
TCATTTCTTCAATCTTGTGTTTTCCTAGCCCCATCCCGGAAGTCGGTTTTGACAGACCCAGCCAAAGTCAAGAAGCTGCAGCAGAGTGGTGAAGCCTTTGTACAGGATGACTCCTGTGTGAACATTGTTGCACAACTGCCTAAGTGCCGGGAGTGTCGCTTGGACAGTCTCCGCAAGGATAAGGAGCAGCAGAAAGACTCACCTGTGTTTTGTCGCTTCTTTCACTTCAGGAGGTGAGGTGTTTGGGGGAAAGCTCAGATAATCTGGGCCTGATAACATACAGTAAATCCAGAACTAAAAAGAGTGAAGATTGTATTTCTAATCTTTGGGTTTGAGCATCTTGATCTTATCGTACATTATTTCCTTCTCAATATCCCTTTCTGTTTTTTTTTAAAGTAGAGAAACTTAAAAAAAAAATCTAAAACTAACAAACATTATAGAAAAGTGCTGAAGTTCTTAAAAAACCGCTACAAATAACCACTGTTAACTTTTCAGTGCAATTTAGTATTTAAATGGTCATAAACCATATTTGAGCATACCTGCTTGGGCATATTGCATATACTGTTTTGATTCTTAGTTTCCAGGGCATAGTAGGAGCCACTTGATATGTTAGCTTTTATTTTTTGCAAAATCTTTGAAAAACTAGGTAGGGACCCATGACAGTGTTTATTTAACCAGTTTTCTTACTGGTATTAAGATCATTTTGTGTTTTTTGCCACTAAAAATAATACAGATACGATCATCTCCTTGTCTCCATCTCTCACTGTTTACTTTGGAAGGATGACTGAAAGTGGCACTGCTGGGTCAGAAGCAGTGTGTGTTTTTAGTTCTGCCAAATTGCCCTACAGGAAGGCTGCACCCGTGTCCGTGCCTCTGACAGTGATTGAGATTTCCTGTCTCTGTACAGTTTTGCCAGCAGGAAGATGCATTCTTTTTTTAAAAAAAAAAAATCTTTTCTAATTGTATAGGCAGAATCTTTTATTTTTACATTGCATTTTTTAAGTCAAATTTAGAGAAAATTAATTTTTCTCTCCTTTGTGAAGAAAAAGGCTATTTCTTCTTCTTGATTTATAAGTGAGCAGTGTTGTTCTGGGTATAGATTAACTTTAGGTAGGATTTACTTTCTCAGAAACGTAGACATTTTCAGGCTCAACTACCTCTAATCCTAAGCAGGTGTTGACTTGAATTTCTTCCTCTTCACCTCCTCCCCTTTAGTTTTATCAAGATTAGAGTGCTGAATAACTGAATTAAATGTACAGGTATTTCAGGTCATTGATTATATCTGTTCTGGTAACTTTCAGATTCCGGCTTGCTTAATGAACTCTCATTTTTTGGTGATTGTTTGCCCCGTTTGTTCCTGAGTGAAACACAAAAGCACCATGATAAAGTGTGTGTCTAGTATTTAGAACTATAATAACTGTTAGCATATTACCATATCCATATATTAGTGTATATTTTGAATAACACCTGGCCCAGAATAAGTTCTTAATATAGGTTAGCTCTATACTTCTTCCTCTCTGGAGAATTTTTTTATACAGGTAAGTGTGTGAAGATGCATACTCAGTGGGTGCTGATCTATATTTTGAAGAGAACACAAAATATGTGTTGTACAGATCTATCTATGTATATATATTTTTAATGTTTACTTTTAAGAAAGACACAAGAGTGTGAGCAAGGGAGGGGCAGAGGGAGAAAGAGACACACACAGAATCTGAAGCAGGCTCCAGACTGTGAGCTCTCAGCACAGAGCCCGATGTGCGGTTTTGAATTCACAGTGAGATCATGACCTGAGCCGAAGCCGGATGCTTAACAGACTGAGCCACCCAGGTGCCCCAGGTCTGTGCATTTCTATTACAGACTTGATTACATTGGTTCCTCCACTCTGAAAGTGGGCTGGAGGGAAGATGATATTGTTTGGTTTTGGTGTAAGTTTCAGAGCCTTATAGGGAGGGGACAGCTTTTTCTTTTAAATATTACTGGAGCTTTTTGTTTTTAACCATTGTTTTGTAACAATCTAGAAATCATTGACTTTATGACTTAGCTGTTTCCTATTTTTGACCTCTTTGAAGGGGAAAGTGCCTTTGCTTAATGCTGCATGGTAGAAGCCAGTTTAGTAGAAATTAGAACGAATCCATCTCTTTGGTAAAAAAGAAAAATGTCATAATTTAAAGAACAGAGCCTTTTCTTCCCCCTGATGTTTAGAGAAAAGTTAAGGCTGTCATTAGCTTCCTCATCAAGTTTGTTTTTCATAAATTCTTCTGCAGATGAAATAGGAGGCTTAGGGTCACAGCAGTAAAGCCCAGTTGCCAAACCTTGTTTTCCATCTACCCCTTTGAAGAGTTTTTCAGATTCATTTTTAAGTATTATGACTCTCTCTCTCATTTGGGTGATCAATTAAAACTATGCATCTTTCCTTTGGACTGCTTGAAATAAATTTGCCTCTGTTAATGTAACTCTCAATGTCCTTACAGTTCATTCTGCACTCTTCTGGACAAATGGTTTTTCTAATATACAACATTAGATTTGTATCTTAGGCTCAGAGATTTTTGGTAGCTGCCCCGTGACCTGTGGAGAAATCAACATCCTTCATTTTCTTTTCTTTTGTATGAAATATAGTTTCCTCAATATGCTTTCTCTTACCTACTATCTACCTGTTCTTGAAAGGCCAATGTTAATCATGATCTCTACCACAAAATCTTAATATTAGCCCTGCAAAACTCACAGGCAGTACTTCTTCCTCTGGTTCTTACAAGATTTAATGATTCTTATGATACCTAATGTACCCTACTTCTCCATGTATATTATGTCTACTCTGTGTCTCCAACTCAATTAATGTAGAATGTAATTTTGAATAAATGTTGAAAAAATTCAAAACTAACACATGGCTTAGGAAACACACTCAAGTGTTAAAGATATTGAAAGAAAATCCTGAGAGTGTATTCTGCCTTTTGCTTCACCTTCAGGTACTTGGGTCCATCATAACACTGCCTTTCATTCCAGAAGCTTACATAATAATTTATAGCTGGATTCATATGGGTGCTGAATTCTTCAAGGATCTATGTGGTCATGGCTTCAGTGACTAGAGTTAGCCTTCTTTTGCAAAGCATTATTCTTGAAGCAGTGTTTGTATTCAAATCTGATCAGATTATCTGTCATCAGTTGTTTGGTTTCCATTTTCTTCTGTGGTGACTTGTGGTTGTCCTTGCTATTAAAGTCCCATCCTGGAGGCAGTATGATTAGATCTTGGTTGAAGTAAATATTAGCATGTCTCCTCCACCTCCCTCTCCATGTCTTCTGAGGGAAAACTTGGAAATTAAAAAAATTTTTTAATCTTTCCTCTGATGTTGCTAAGTAACAATTGGCTGTAATTAGCCATGGAGGTTATAGAAAACCGGGAAGGAATTTGTTGATTTAAATAGTAACTACAAGATGTAAATCAGTTCTCTGTATGTGTGTAACACACTTTTCCCCCTCCACTTCTTCTAGGTTACAATTCAACAAACATGGTGTGTTGCGGGTAGAAGGCTTCTTAACACCAAACAAGTATGACAGTGAAGCAATTGGCTTGTGGTTGCCTTTAACCAAAAATGTTGTGGGGACTGATTTGGACACTGCAAAATATATCCTGGCCAACATTGGAGACCACTTCTGTCAAATGGTGATTTCTGAGAAGGAAGCTATGTCAACTATTGAGCCACACAGTAAGAGCATCTCTTAGGGGGTAGGATTTTTGAGTCCAACTTGATTTTGTTCCTGTATGACATCTAAGTTCTAATTTGCATGGGTTTCATTTTCACCCAGAGAATTGGATGACTTTGGAATAGTGAGGTTGCATTTTCCCTTTTATAACTTTTATAAGGTTCTGCCCATTGGTCAGAGTCAGTCACTTGTCTGTGGGGTTTGTTTTGGAGCAGTTACCAAAGGAATAGAACTCATTTATTAAGGAAGTTGAGGTAGTGGTGGAATTTGCAGAGCCTTATCAGCAGTGTGGGCTCATCAGAAGGTGATGAGGCCTCTTAGGTTGGGTTATTTTTCAGACAAAGGTTCTTATTGTTTTTAAGTTTGTTTTGAGATATTGAAAGTGCATGTGTGCAAGCAGGTGAGGAGCAGAGGGTGAGGGAGAGTGAGAATTCCAAGCAGGCTCCACACAGTAAGTGCGGAGCCCAACACAGCGTTCCATCTTAACAACTGTGAGGTCATGGCCTGAGCTGAAATCCAGTCGGACACTTAACCAACTCAGCCACTCAGGCATCCTTAAGACAAAGGCTCTTAATCAGGGATGCATTTCAAAGAAAATAGACCTAACTGAATCAGAGTTTGGGGGGATGGGTCCCAGGCATGGGAACGAGAACAGGCTCAGATGAAAAGGATTCTGTTAGAGTCAGGGTTTTAACAGAATATATGGAGCTGGACAAGTGCCAGTGTCTTCCATCCTCTGAGAGCACTCTCATACTCATCTGGTAGCTCAGTAATCCACAGGGCTCAGTGCGGTGACACACGAGAGCCAGACCTCCTTCGAGACATCTCAAGGTATGATGTGTGGCAGAATAGCACAATCTCTCTTTTTTGTGCCTCTATAGAAGTGAGACATCCAGCCAGAAAGCATCAAGGAGCAGCTAGGTTAAGTCTCACACTTTCTTCCATCATTTTATTTTCCCCAAATGGTTGCAGCTTAAAGGTGAAGCCTTTTCGTTTCTCTGTAGACACCTTTCCAAACTGCATAACCAGATGTTTTTCAGTACTGGCATACACACATACCAGCCTTAAGAATTTTGGTTCTAGGTACCAGAAACTAACTGAAGCTCCTAGCTTCAGCAACAAAGTAATTTGTTGGATAGGTATGGATACTGTTAAATGGCCAGGTCCAAAGAGTGGAACTGAGGCATTCCAAGAAGCAGGAGGAATTCAGAGCTAGAAAGAAAATGGGATTGTGAATTCCATGGGGAAGCCAAAGTCATGCTAAAGAGAGCTGTAGAATCTGTTCTGTTGGGGGTAATAGTCTTGTGAGTCAAGGATCTTATTAAAGTTGTGTTTCCTGTAATCTTCTATTTAGGACAAGTGACACTGGTTTCCATTTTTAGTAGAGATACAGAGTTTCCTTGTTAAATACACTTAAGTAAAAGTGGAGTTAAAGAAGAATTATTTTTTTACACATTTTATTTTATTTTAAAATGTTTATTTATTTTGAGAGAGAGAGAGAGAGAGAGCGCGCGCATGCATGTGTGGGGCAGGACAGAGAGAGTGTGAGAGTGAATCCAAAGCAGGGTCTGTGCTGTCAGTGCAGAGCCTGAAATGGGGCTCTGATCCCACAAACTGAGATCATGACCGGGGCCGAAATCAAGAGTCAGTCACTTAACCAACTGAGCCACCCAGGTGCCCCAAGAAAAATTCTTAGTAATTGGTCTAGAAGTAGTATATAAATGACTGGAATCCAGAAACTTCTTTGGAATATATTAGTAGCTTCACTCCTGAATTAGCAGGATTGTTGTAAGCAACTGATGTTTTTTCTTTGCTCAAGAAAAGTAATCTGAACAATGTATAGAAAAAGGTACAGGGGCGCCTGGGTGGCTCAGTCGGTTGGGCGTCGACTTCGGCTCAGGTCATGATCTCATGGTTCGTGGGTTCGAGCTCCGCATTGGGCTCTGTGCTGACAGCTCAGAGCCTGGAGCCTGCTTCGGACTCTGTGTCTCCCTCTCTCTCTGCCCCTCCCCTGCTCACTCTCTGTCTCTGTCTCTCAAAATAAAACTAAAGACGTAAAAAAAATTTAAAAAAAAAAAAGAAAAAGGTACAGATAGTTTTCTTGTAAGAGCATAACTAAGAATCTCTATCCTTGATGATTTAAATATGATTAACCCTTTCTCCTTGCCTTTTTGATCATCCTGTTCCTCTCTGATTCCTCGGTGACAAGCTGGTCAGTTGGAGAGAGGAACTCACTGTGAATGATACTGACAAATGCACCATAAGGTGTTCCTAAAAGGGTTACCCTCTGATCCTGAGATGAGGAAGCAGGTCTCAACCCTTATACATTTATCCTGTCTTTTCAATGACAATCATTAAATAGGTAGTTAAGTATAAGAATACTCTGTAATAAGACCTCGGTTTTTAAAAGGCTCTGTGTATAGCACACAGAACTATTAATATTATAATGAAATGGCGAAAGTTCACTTAGCAATTGGATTAATTTGGTAAAAGCTGAAATTGATCATTTATGTTTTGGTCCATCAAGAAAGAATGAATAAACCACAGATTGGATTGGGAAAAAGGTATTTTCCATAAAACAAGGATGGGGCAGTGTTGATCTAGTCTTGTTCAGAAGAGAGAAACAGAAAAGAGCTTTCTGATTAACCGACACTGGGCTTTTTTGCAATCTGGGAAAATGTCCTCCCTTTGCACATACTCCTTGAGGTTTTCTGATGCCTGATTTGTCACTCCTCCATACTAGGGGAGGGGTATGATGGCCTGCTCAATCCTGTGAGGCCGCCCCGGCCAGGTATCAGGGCTTTTCCATTGCAACACAAAATGCTAGTTTGTAGAATCTTGGATTATGCTTCAGCATGTCGGATATTTGGTTAGTGGGACTCAGTCCTGGATGCCTGCATCACTACTGGCACTAAAAAATCAAGTTTCTGACTCTGGCCAGTGAAGGAACCAGCCATGTCCTGTTGTGCCGTATACTGTTGTGACTCTTTAAGTTAATGTGCTGCTCCCTACGGCTTCCCTACCCCCCTATGGTTTTTCCTTCGGCTGTATGCATGGATTCAGGGCCTGTGTGAATAACCTGACAATTATGTTGGGTTGGCAGACCTGAGTCATTCCTCTTTTTTTTGGAGAAAGCATTGTCCGTCCACACTGCCTTCAGATTCTGAAAGGGGCTTATGAACCAAACAAGGTGAAAGAACCGCTGCTGTGTAATACCTGTGTCTGAATTGCAGCTTTTGTAATTATTGATGCTTTTTCCACTGATTCATTCAGCAGGGCTTATTACATACCAGCGGTGTGCAGAGTGGGTTTGTTATAAGGCACAGTCCAAGCAGGGATTCTGCTTGTATGGAGTTTGGTTTCCTAGGAGGAGGTAAAATTACACCTGACTGTATACAGTATAAAGAAGCCTGAGTCTGAAATACAAGTACAGGTTGATGGGAGTGCTGAAGGAATCCAGGAGAGCTTCATGATGGAGGGTTGAGAGGTCAAGGGGGCATTTGAGATGATCTTTGATGGCTAAACAAAGTTGATGGGAACTCCAGCAAGAGGGAGGAATGATACCAACTTCTCTCCCCTTTCATGTTTTACTTCAGAAGCACTCTCCTCCCCAAGACTAAGTGATTTTTTTATTTTTGTAGGACAGGTTGCTTGGAAGCGAGCTGTCAAAGGTGTCCGGGAAATGTGTGATGTGTGTGACACCACCATCTTCAACCTGCATTGGGTGTGTCCTCGGTGTGGGTTTGGAGTGTGTGTGGATTGCTACCGGATGAAGAGGAAGAATTGCCAACAAGGTTAGATATGACTTGATTCTCCTTCAAGCCCCCCTTACACAAATTAGGCCATTGATTGATTTGTGGTTGATGGATTTCTGAAGCACTTAGGGCCAGAGTCCATGGGGAGCAATTACTACAAATCATTTCTTTGTAGGTGCTGCCTACAAGACTTTCTCTTGGCTAAGATGTGTGAAGAGTCAGATACATGAACCAGAGAACCTGATGCCTACACAGATTATTCCTGGAAAAGGTATTTCTTGCGGCGCAATGATTTTCTTTTCCCCTTTTTCTGGTTAGCTCCTAGGGGCTGGTGGTTTGGTTTTACTTTCTGTAGTATAGTTACTTGCTACTTGTTTTAGTGTGTACCATAAATTGTCCAAAAATGTGTTAAGTAATGCCCCAAAAACATTTTGATTAAGGTCATGTGAATCATTTTGTAGAAGGAAGGAAAAAATGCATTTGTGGGGAAAGGCATACTTAGGATGAAAAAGAGGAAATAGAAGCACCATGCTGCTAAAAATAATAAAAATAAAAATCCTATTGAAAATACCAGTTTCTACTTTGTAATGTTGAAGTTGAAAGTACCTAATGCCCTTGTTAAGATGTTTGTCTCTGCCCCCCTCCCCCCTTTTTTTCCCTAGCCCTCTATGATGTTGGAGACATTGTTCATTCAGTGAGAGCAAAATGGGGAATAAAAGCAAATTGTCCCTGTTCAAACAGGCAATTCAAACTCTTTTCAAAGCCAGCCTCAAAGGAAGACATAAAACAGGTATTACTGTTTATGCTGGATTCACCAACCTTGAGATTGTAGTCTTTTCAAATAACCCAAGGATTTCTATAGTGTATTTGAAAGGAACATGGGGACCGTGGTCCATGGAAAGAAACAACTCCTACATTTCACATGATACTTCATAGACCCATTCTCACTTTCCATGTTATTTTTGTGGACCTCATCTGTAGTCTCTTAGTAGGTTTTAATTTTTGTTCCTTGAAAAAGCAAAAATGTTTATCTATTGTAGTCTACTTAATGAGTTGCTGTTGAATTTTATGTGGGTTTTTAAAAAAACTTTGTGCTTTACAGAGTTAAGATTAGATATTCTTTACAACCTTTTAAAATTAGTGAATGTATTTTACCTATATATTTGAGGAGTTGAAGGAAATAATATTGAAATGAACCTTTATATACTCATTTCTCACCTCAAAAAATGTACTCATGTGCCTTTTCCTAGTAGCATCCTTTTCATCTCCTCCATCACATCTACCCCTCTCTGTCTCCCTTCTTCCCCTGTACCCGAGTGTATCATTCTGTCACGTTGTATTTGATAAGCAGTTCTTTTACATTTTCATAAAGCTTTAGTGTCAAAGGCAGAAGAGCAAGAAGAGCTGTGCTCCTTAGACTCAGAACTGAATTTGAAATCTTTTTCTGCCATTTTCTAGTTGTGTAGCTTTGGCTCACATGGACTGATTTACATGTGCTTCTACTTCCTCATCAATAACAGAGGAATAATAATACTGATAATGTGTATCCCAGAAATCCATCGCATGTAAAAGAAAGACCAGGACCACAGCAGTTTGTATAAACTCATTAGCTGAATCAAGGCAGTTTTTAAGTAATAGAAAAATAAGTGGTGTGCTATGTCCAGTTTTTTAAATGTTGGTGTTTTTTAAAGAGCTGTTGATCACATTTTAAAGCCTACTATGCTATGCTAAAATAAAAAAGCATTTTCTATTCTGCATCCCATTTCCTTCTGAAATCACAACTGTACCTTTCCTACCCTGCTTCCTCCCTCCCTTCCTACCTTCATTCTTCCTTTCTTCCTTCCTTCCTTCAGCAACCATGCTGTGAGTGCCTATTCAGGATACTGTGAGTTCACAGGGGAGACGGACACAAACTAGTCATTTTATTTTATATATTTTTAAAATGTTTTTTATTTATTTTTGAAGGGCAGAGAGAGAAGGAGAGAGAGAGAGAGAGAGAGAGAGAGAGAGAAGGAGAGGAGCAGAGAGAGAGAAGGAGAGGAGCAGAGAGAGAGGGAGACACAGAATCCAAAGCAGGCTCCAAGCTCTGAGCTGTCAGCACAGAGCCTGACGTGGGGCTCAAACTCACGAACCATGAGATCATGACCTGAGTTGAAGTCGGATGCTTGACCGACTGAGCCACCCAGATGCCCCCAAACTCTTCATTTTAAAGCAGCATGATAGGAGGAGTGGTAAAGATTTGTATGAGTAAGAGAAGGGTGATAAAGGGGTAGGGAGGGAAACATGTCTTTTGTTTTCACCAGTGATATTTAGAAGCTAAATTAAAGAACAAAATTAAAATCCCTTTTATTTTGTATATTTCTGCTCTATTATTGTAAGGTTACTGTGTGTCGATGTCCAGGACTATTATGTGGTTTTGTTTGGAGTATTTATCGCTTACTTGTGAGCTGTTAGGGAAGAAGGTAAGAGAAAGGAAATGTCATGTTTCAGCTTGTGGAAAATTCTTTTCTACTCAACACAGACTTCCTTTGCTGGAGAAAAACCTACTATCGGTGCCGTGCTCCAGCAGAGTGCCTTGGTGTCGGAGCCGGTGCCTGTAGCTGGGGAAGCTGCTTCCAAGCCAGTCAGCAGCGTGAAGCCTGCCTGTCCGGCCAGCACATCGCCTCTAAACTGGCTGGCAGACCTGACCAGCGGCAATGTCAACAAGGAGAACAAGGGTGAGCATTCCCTGCTTTCCTGTAGGTTCCTGAGAACTTAGGCCATCCATGGGGGGAGGGGGGGGTGCGTTGGCAGCCTCAGCTGCTGTGAGAACAGTTATTAGAAGTGTATGGAATGAAAGGTATTGGTTCTCCCTGGAGTTATCCTGAGTCCTGAGTACAAATGCAAGTATTTTTAAAAATGCAGCCCTAAAGGGGAGAACTTTTGCTGACAGTGGAACTCTAGGTTGAGATTGTGTTTGGGAAGAAAGGAGGGGGCTGAGACTTGTTTAATAAGCGATTTTCCATCTTTCTACCCTTACCCTGTTTGTTTTTTCTATTTTGTCTAATGGGAATGTTCTGGCTTCAGTTTTATTTTTCTCATCTGTGCTTTGTCTCAGGATGCTTGATGATAGTATAAAGAACATAGGCTTTGGAGTTAGGTTTAGGTGATTATGCTTTTTAGTTATGTTGTAAGAAAGAAAAAGTTGCAGGTTAATTTCTTTCATGCAAAGATCCTAAACAACATTTTAGTGAATAGAATTCAACACTAGGGCACATGGGTGGGTCAGTTGGTTTCGCATCCGACTCTTGATTTTGGCTCAGGTTATGATCTCATGGTTTGTGGGTTCAAGCCTCACAACAGGCTCTGTGCACACAGTGCTTGAGATTCTCTGTCTCTCTCTGTCTCTCTGCCCTTCCCTCACTTGCTATCTCTCTCTTGCAAAAATAAACAAACATTAAAAAAAAGAATTCAACACTATAAATAAAGGAATTCTACAGGGTGATCAAGTAGGGCTTCAGAAATTCAGCTATAGTTTAACATTGAAAATGTGGGAGAAAAGTCATATTACAAGACAGTAAGTAGTAAAATTCAATAGCTATTCATGATTTAAAAAACACAAACCTCTTAAATTAGGAACAAAAGGGAATATCCTCAATCTAGTGTGTTTCTATAATAAAACTGACAGCAAATATAATGATTTTTTTATTGATTTTTTTTTTTTTGATAGTTTGCCTCTGTTCAGGAATAAGAGAATCCCTATCCTCACTATTTTGTTGAACATTGTACCGGAAGCCCCGTCTATTGAAAAGGCAAACAGAAAAAGATGTTAGGATTGGAAAGAAAGAGATAAAGCTGTCAGACATTTTAGACAATCTGATTGTACATGTGAAAAATTTAAAAGTATCTATATTTAATAAACATATGTATCAAGGTTGCCAGTTACAATGTTAATCTATTGTATTTTTGTATACCAGGAGCATACAAATAGAAAATGGAAGTTTAAAAAATACCATTTTCGCCATATGATTTCACTCGTGTGGAACCTAAATTTTTTTTTTTTTTACATTTATTTATATTTGAGAGACAGAGTACCAGTGGGGGAGGGATAGAGAGAGAGGGAGACACAGAATCCAAAGCAGGCTCTAGGCTCTAGAGCTGCCAGCAGAGAACCCAACACAGGGCTTGAACCCATGAACCATGAGATCATGACCTGAGCAGAAGTTGGACACTCAACTGACTGAGTCACCCAGACATCCCTCACTCATGTGGAATCTAAAAAAAAAAAAACAAATGAATAAATAGAATAAGAATAAGAATAAGTAGAATCAGATCTATACTTGCAAGAGGGCAGAGGGGTGAAGTGGAGTGGGAGATACAGGCTTCCAGTTATGGAATGAAGTCACAGGAATAAAAGGCAGAGCAATAGGGAATATAGTCAGTGATGCTATAACACTGTTGTCTGGTGACCTATGGTAGCTACCCCTGAAACTGAAGTAACCTGATGTATTACCTATACTCAAGAAAAAAATTTTTTAACATGATACCGCCTTGAATGTTAGATATTTTTATTTTAATACCAGTTGGAAATCCTTGTGTAAATCAGTAATTTCATTAGTATTTATCCTCTTAAGTTTTTTGGTTCTAAAGTAAATGAAAACCAAGTTCCAAAGTAATTCTATTAATAGAAGACAAATAAGGGATTTGCTTTTTGGAATGCTTTTTCATCTGGATGGTTTTTGTTTTGTTTCTAGAAAAACAGCCAACAATGCCAGTTCTAAAGAATGAAATCAAATGCCTTCCACCCCTACCCCCTTTGAGCAAATCCAGCACAGTCCTCCACACCTTTAACAACACAATTTTAACACCTGTAAGCAACAACAATTCTGGTTTCCTCCGAAATCTCTTGAATTCCTCTTCTGGCAAGGTAGGCATTTGTTTTATTGTTTGACTTCCACCTTACAAAGATGAAAACAGAACAGGAAGAGGAAGTAGAAAGAAGGATTTGGAACCTGGACTTTCCTTCATGGGCGCAGGTTTCATGGGCCGGCAGGCTTCACAGGCTTGTCACGCTGGGCTGGGCTGTTCTCTCCTATAAACCTTTTTCTGTACTTCCTGTGAGTTGTAATGTCAAGTGAGGGAAGGGGATTTACCTGTTTGTCTTAGGATCCTGACATGGAATCTTCTCTGGATGTATAATACCCATCATACTGTTACAGGAATGGGTGTTTTGATGGTAGGGAATGACCTATTTAAGACTTGCGTTCTTTCTCAAATTCAGACAGAAAATGGACTCAAGAATACACCAAAAATCCTCGATGACATCTTTGCCTCCTTGGTGCAAAATAAGACTTCCTCTGATTTATCTAAGAGGCCTCAAGGACTGACAATTAAGCCCAGCATTCTGGGCTTTGACACTCCTCACTATTGGCTGTGTGATAATCGCCTGCTGTGCCTCCAGGATCCCAACAACAAGAGCAACTGGAATGTGTTCAGGGAGTGCTGGAAACAAGGACAGGTAAGACGGCCAAGCTCTCCCAGCCCAGCTCAGACCCCCTGCGGGAGCCTTTTGGCAGGCTTCTGACAACCCTGCCCCCTACCCTCTACCTGTCAATTGTAAGTGGTATATACTTTTTTATACTTTAGGGTGAATCTAATTAGGGCACTGTAGCTATGAGTCTTATTTTTTACAGCAGACATTCCTGAGCTCTCTACCAGTGAGGTTTATATTGCTTCCAAACCAGTTTATCATTGGGTTTTTGATGAATGCTTTCTGGGCTCAGTGATTCTTGGGTGATTAAACCCCAACAGAAGTGAGAGCATGACTAAGAGGCTGATGGAGTTTAGGGGATTAGACAAAATACTATTCAAATCATGTGTCCCTCTTCCCAGAGTTAAACCCTTGTGCTGAAGGCAATTTTAGGGGGGTCGGAGCCATGTGGTGTCATCTCAGATTTGGTGTGTAGTCTCCCAGGGGCGTGTTTTTAAAGGGCAGCATTGTTCAGTCTTAGGTTTTGGTTGATGATTTAGGAGATGCATGGCTTGTAGACCTGCTCCTCTGGTTTCTTGTTTTGGTTTTTGTATTTCTGATCTTTGACTTCTCTTCTGGACCAAATGGAGTCCTCACTAAGGGAGGACTTGGGGACAAGGCCAGGACTTGGGGAATTGCCAAGTTATGTATGTATTTAACCCAAAAAAAGTTTAAGAATTTTAAAAATTCAGCCCCATATACTAACTAATAAGATTTGTTCATGATGCCAATGACAGGCTGAATACAATCCACCACCCATGTTTTGTTTAGATTACATCTTGTTTAAAAAAAAGTTGAACTCACCAGTATTTTAGTCAGAATGTTTCACCTAAAGATCGATATTTCTGGGGGTGCCTAGGTGGCTCAGTTGTTTAGGCGACTGATTCTTAACTTCGGCTCAGGCTCACTCCATGATCTCCGAGTTTGTGAGTTCAAGCCCAACATCAGGCTCTGTGCTGACAGTGCAGAGCCTGTTTGGGATTCTGTGTCTCCTCTCTCTGCCCCTCCCCCCGTTGGCACTTTCTCTCTCTCTTTCTCAAAAATAAGTAAATAAACAACAATGACAACAAAACATTTTTTAAAAAATTGGGATTTCTGGCTTGTCTTGGCCACTTCAGTGCCTGTTCCTGCCTGGCAGCAAGTAAATTCTGTGAGTAATGGGATCTGAGTCAGAAGAGGTGATCCTTGCTTGTAGCAGCATACTAATGTAGTTCGAGCAAGGACTATGTGAAGACAAGAAATGCTGTGGGAACTCGGGGCACTAAGCTGCCACTTTGGGATCTGACACTGAGGACCAGTCACAGAGAAAGAACAAGCAGCTGTTTGAAAAGGGGCAGCCGCTGGTTTGGGGACAGAGCTGGGGGAGTTTAAACTAAAGATTTTGTTCTCTTTTTTTTAGCCAGTGATGGTATCGGGCGTGCATCATAAATTGAACTCTGACCTTTGGAAACCTGAATCCTTCAGGAAGGAGTTTGGGAATCAGGAAGTAGACCTAGTTAACTGTAGGACCAATGAAATCATCACAGGAGCCACAGTAGGAGACTTCTGGGATGGATTTGAAGATGTTCCAAGTATGTATTAAAGACCTTTTACGGGGTTAAAATGTGAAAGGGGGGCACAGGAGTGGCGAGAGTCTGAAGCCCTTCATGGCAACAACAGCATTGTCTGTGATATTGGAGTTTAAAATTAGTGTGTTATTTCTTCCTCTCCTTATTGCAAAGCTTATGCTTTTGACACGAGGCCCATTCACTTTGTAGTCTCTTAAAGAGGTGAGGTTTTCGTTATCAGTACTTAAGGTGGCTCCATGTCTGTCCTGTGACAGAAATTCTGTGCTTCCGTTTGTGTCCAGCGGGAGGGGAGCGCAGAGCCAGGGCTTCGGAGTCACGGCTGGTGGTTTTGTGTATCTCACCTTTATACATCCTTTTTACTTTTTAAGTTTTTAATTATTGATTAAGAAAATAAGACCTGAAGATGCTAGAGAATGTAAATTCATTTAACAATGGGTGTCCTGGTCACTGCCTACTGCGTCTGGGCTAGGGGACATTGAGGAAGTAAGAAGGCTGTGTGTCTGGTGCTAAGGTCTGGCCCTTTCTGTGTATTGGCCAGTCAGTAAACTATTTCCAAGAGCATCAGGTTCATCTTTGACCCTTGGGATTCACATCACAGGCACCTGTCACCAGTCCTCCATCCCTACTGGAGAGTTCGGCCAGCTCATTCTTTAGACTCTCAGTAGTTCAAGGTCACTCATTCATCACCCTCACTTGTTTAGACACACTTCCATCATTCAGTCTGCTTCCTTATTCACTTTTGTCCATATTTACATATTATGGCTCATACTTGATTTATAACAATGTATTTACTACAAGGCATGATGGGATTTTCTACAAGTACATACTAAGATGGAGTTTCAGACATAAGGTGGTTACTTAGGGATCAACATCTGCGAAATAAAGGAAGAGGAAGCAGGACTGAGCAGGCAAAGGAGTCAGCCACAGTGCAGACTCAGCAAAGCCTCAGCCAGTCTTGCAGGGAGTTCTGAAGCAAGGATCGCCCTCCATTGTCTCAGATTAGGCTGAAGTTGGAAATGTCAGTGCCTTTATCCCCCTGCCTCCCTCAGTCTCTAGATATTGGTGTCCCAGGACGGACACGGTCTGGCAGGGCAGCCCTGTGCAGCTGAGGCCAACCTTGGAAAGCTTTCCAGTGAGGCCTGAGTTCAAAGCCTGACTCTTGATATGCACTTGTATATATGAGCTTGGTAACTTAGTTTTCTGGGACTCAAACTTCCTCATGCCGGTAGATGGTGAAAACAGCTACGAATCAACTATAGCTTGCCTTTTCTGTACTGATGACTCTGCTGCGCACATCCCCAGCATACCACCCACGCTGGGCACTACTGGTATTCTGAACATACACTGGGCCCTGTGTTTTTCACACTCCTGGAGTGTGCACTTAATTAAGCTCAGTTATGAGACAGTATTTGCTTGACTACAAAACATTATTACAAACGTTAGTCTTCAAGAATACAGGGTCTGAAGTCAAACCTGGGTTCCAGTTCTAGTTCTGCTACTTAGCAGCTGGATGACCTTGGGTATCTGCCAGTTTCCTCATCCCAAAATGGGAATATTAAATAGTGCCTAATCTCACTGGGATGTTGGCTTTAGTTGTAAGATTAAATGGTTAAGACACTTAGCAGAGACTAGAACACAGCAAGAAATGATATAATAGTTGTCATTGCTATTAATTGTAATTATCAACTTATTTTTCAAGTAGAGCTTGGCTCTTGGTTCCTTGGCATTGCCTGCAATGGGTAATATTCTGACTAAAGCCTATGTGCTGTTGGCCCCGGTTATGGGTTATCTCTGGACAGAACATCAGGTAGTTTCGGTGTCTGAGTAAAACAAGTCATTTTTATTTCATGGTCTTCAGAAAACCTGGTCTAATCTGTGGCCTCTGATTGATAAAGTGCCCTGCTGTTTATTAGTTGGAGAGCTGCTCACTTCTTCCGAACACCATGTCAGAGGAAGACTGGATCTGAGATGGACAGCGGTCAAAACATCCCCTGTGTATAAAGGGCAAAAGGGGGTGGCTGAAATCTCCTACGTGAGCAGCAGTTTAAAAACTTAGAAACTTTAAAAACTTAGTAGCAAAATTTTTATTTTGCTACTCCCATGCTACCTCCTGGGTTTGAACGGGTTTCTTGGTCCTATGGAAATAAAATAGGCAATTTTATTATAATTGGCAGGAGGGGAATATTAAAAATATTTCTGTACTAAACATTGGGTTATGAAGATTTTTCAGAGGTAAATTTTATTGTATTGTTAAGCCTAATATGCTACTTTGCCATTTATTTTGGTCTGTTTCTAAGTTATGAATAGTAACGGTTCAGTAATTCTGGTTACCTTTTAGACCGCTTGAAAAATGAAAAAGAACCAATGGTGTTGAAACTTAAGGACTGGCCACCAGGAGAAGACTTTAGAGACATGATGCCTTCTAGGTATGATTATCGGTGGAGTGAAGGATGAGTCTGTCTTTAACTTGGTGGGATAAATTCTTTTTGAGGTGGTGAGAAAACAGTTTTCAGAAGGGAAAGATGAAAGATAGGATAGTTCCACTGGTGCTGATATTTCATTTCTTGACAATAGTCTTTGGAGATGTGTGTTTTAAACGAGATGGAGAAGTTACTGAGTCTGAGAGCTGGCTGACTAATGCAAGGTCCACCAGTTTCTGCGGTAGCGCTCTGCCAGAAAGAGGCCCGCTGAGGTATGTAGCCTCCGCGCCGGAGGCAGTGCTGGAATCAGACACATCAGGTTTAATGTAATGATGCCGTTGCATTAAACAGCAAAGATTGCTGAACTGGTAGATCCAGTTTCCTGATTTGAGCTTGAACTTTGAGTGCTAAGAATGCTTAGAACTAGTAATACATCCCTGAGTGTCACTTTTTATCCTCAGGAAGTTATCGCTCAAATCATCTGTCTGAAATATTCCAGATTATTGTGTGCTGTAGGAGAGAAAGAAGACATCTTTATTCATAGCTACTCTAAGTCTGATCTTAAATACCGTTAAGAAAAGCTATCTCCATTTTTATGAGCACAGATATTTTTGTTTCTTTTGGTAAGAAGGAACAAAACAAGATCACACAATGATGGATTAGAAAGGCAAGTTTATTTTACTAATGCTTGGTTCTCTTGTCCTAGGTTTGATGATCTAATGGCCAACATTCCATTGCCTGAGTACACAAGGAGAGACGGCAAACTAAACTTGGCCTCCAGGCTGCCAAACTACTTTGTTAGGCCAGATCTTGGTCCCAAGATGTATAATGCTTATGGTAAGGAAGAAATGGCTAACTTGAAAACCTTATAATAGAAATAGAATGAAGTCTGAATGTTTAGAAAATTGCTTTTGGGGGAGGTAGAGATGGAAAACATTCATAATCATAAGAACACCACAGTTGGCTTCATTTTTGTGTATTTCCTTTCATTCCTTTCCGTGTATATGTATGTTTCCTTTTCATAGTTCATAGTTGGCAGGACATAACAAAATTTTTAATTTTTCGCTTTTCCACATCTAATATTATATCTTAAAATTTTTGTGTTGCTTAATCATTTTTAGTGTGGTATTTTTAATAGTTGTATGGTATGTCATCAAATCAGTCTAATTCTGTTACTCATTTTAAAGTCCGTCTGCTAGCATTCCAGCTGTTTAACACCAGCTACACTTAAATGCTATCCATCCATGTTGGTGAGTCGTTTGTTCCTTAAGTTAGTATTGGAAGCACCCTTTGTTATTGTTATTGTTTATTTTATTTTATTTCATTTTATTTTTTAAATTTTTTTAATGTTTTTTATTTATTTTTGATACAGAGAGAGACAGAGCATGAGAGGGGGAAGGGCAGAGAGAGAAGGAGACACAGAACCAGAAACAGGCTCCAGGCTCTGAGCTAGCTGTCTGCACAGAGCCTGACGCGGGGCTCGAACCCACGAACGTGAGATCTGATCTGAGCCGAAGTCGGACGCTTAACCGACTGAGCCACCCAGGCGCCCCTGTTATTGTTTATTTTAAAGAGAGACAGAGTGAAACTAGGGGAGAGGCAGAGAGAGGGAGACACAGAACTGAAGCAGGCTCTAGGCTCTGAGCTGTCGGCACAGAGCCTGGTGCAGGGCTCGAACCACGAACTGTGAGATCATGACCTGAGCCGAAGTCGGACACTTTAACCAACTTAGCCACTAAGGTGCCCCTAGAAGTACCCTTTGAATTGGATTTTCATTGTTTAGGCATGACTCTGTAAATTGTCCAGTGAGGAGGACTGTACAGGATAGAGATTGATTTCCTTGGTTACCAGAGTCATCTTTTATCCTTAATACTGTGACCTTGACTAGTTTTCTGTTAGGTTTTGATGATAGTTGGTTTTTTTTGAAGCAATTTTTTGAACCAGTTGATTGTTAAATGAAGTTTCAGTTGTTTGGATCATTTATTGAATTTGCTTCTATCTGGACCCCATTTCTCCAGTCCTTCTAGAAATTATTTATTTGATTTTATTCCTTCCTCCCATAACTACTCTCACCTTTAGTCTTTGAGGCCTGAAGAAAGGACTTTTGGCATCTTTGCCCTGTTCTCCCAAGACTGTTGGGAGAGAACAGGGGCTTGGAACTCAGCCCCACCATTCTTCTGTTAGGGTGGAGTCAGCTCAGGGATCCACCTGGACTGGAGTCAGGGGACATTTCGAGAAGGGAGTTTATGTTGGGAAGCTCCCACGGTCTAGATGCCCAAGATCGTGAGAAATAGTCTGTAGGAGAGAGGACACAGCAGGCAGGGGTCCCCTGGCCTATTCCCTTTGCTTTCCAGCTCTCCGTTTAGAGAGCCCTACATACACTGTGGGGGTGTTGCATGTTCCCTAGTTGAACTTCCTTCCTGCAAGCCCTTCAGAGCAGCTAGTTGGTTGGGGTTTGAGGGTACACTCTGTTCACAGTGGGGGTGTACAATGAACTTACGTAAATGAAAGTATTTTTCCACCAAAGTGAATGGTGGAAGTGGTGTAACGTTGCGTAGTGATTATCTGTGCTTTGTAGACATCCTGAAGCTTTATGGTAGAAGTGGTTATCTGAGAAGTTTTCAGAGTAAGTTGTTTGCTTGGTTTGAATGGCTTGGCAGCATGGACACCAATAGATAGATGGCAGTGTTCCTCTTTAAAAGCTTTACCTGTGACAAGTGTTCCCATCCAGAGTAAGCAGAGAGGGATTGAAAATAATGAAAATGTGTTCATTTTCAAATACCTTGTATCCTTTCATAAAATTACAGAGCAGTCATTTTCAAAGGTTGAGTGCTTGAGCTGTGACTCCTCAGAGTAGAGTGAAAGGCTCTTTGGAGAAAGAGAGTCAGTATCTCTCCAGCTCCAGTACCAGCAGCGGCTTTACAGATGGGGGCCAGGTCTTCAGGACAGTAGCAGGGACAGTGACCTTCTCAGGTCTGAGACTAGCACATCAAGTCCTCTGGTTTCCAGGCTAGAGCCATCCTACTCTGCCCCCAACCCCAGGGTGTCACCAGCGGCCCAGATTACTGTCAGCTCATGTGCTTTTCATAACAGTCCATGGTGTTGTGTTTCAGGATTTTCTATTTTCTGGGAACCCTTTCCCTGAGACCTTTGTGTTTTTATAACCTTAGTCTGTTGGAGTTCAGGCTCTCTCAATTTAGAGATTGCTTTATCAGCGTGCAGTTGCTATGGCCACATTTGGATGGGCGTTGGGGCTGATGGCTGGGTAGGTATTGCCTCCTTCCCTATTTGGCACTGACCATATCCCCACAAAATAGTCTTTCATATTTAACTTGTGTTTGATCTTTATGTAAATAGAATCAGACTTTTGGACATTCATGCATGCTATCATTTATTATTATCCATTTCATTCATTTTTCTTGATTGCTTTTCCTTCTGAAATTTTAATTTTACTGTTTTTTACAGAAAAATTACACTTAGAACTTCAGAGTCTAATACAGTGACTCCCCATATACTTACCACTCAGTCACAGTAGCTATCGGTTTTTTACCATGAGTGTTGTTTTATCCCATCCCATTATACTTTTCCCTTACCATTTTAAAGCAAATCTCCTTTGATATATCACCTTTGAAGCACATCCTTTGAGATTTTTCCCTAATACCTAATGTTCTCCTCACTCCTGGGGCTGATAGGTCATGAATGGAAAGGAGAGCACAGCAGGGCTCTAGGGCCACGGTTCTGGGTGGATATTATGGGGTACCCTCTGCTATGTAGAGCAGCTCCTAGAACTGCAGCTCTCACAAATCAGAGGGAAGTCCTTGGCCTCCTCCAAACAAACAGGCCTGTTTCATGGGCTGGCAGGTAAGCAAATGGCCTCCGCTTGCCCAGTTCAAGCCAGGTTTCCCTTCACTGCCTGTTTAAGAAGCAGAACCTAGGGGCGCCTGGGTGGCTCAGTCGGTTAAGCGTCTGACTTCTGCTCAGGTCATGATCTCACGATTCACGGGTTCAAGCCCCGTGTCGGGCTCTATGCCAACAGTTCAGAGCCTAGAGCCTATCTTCAGATTCTGTGTCTCCCTCTCTGACCCTCCCTTGCTCATGCTGTCTCTCTCTCTCTCTCTCTCTCTCAAAACATTAAAAAAATTTTTTTAAAAAGAAAAAACAAGAAGCAGAGCCTTCCTGTCAGGGTGGGCTGTCCAAGGTGACCATAGGGCTTGGTGAGCCTCAGGGTGACTACTGAGCAAAGTAGATCTTTTCCTGGGGGTAAGAAATTAAAATAAGACTATGAGCTTGTGCTGTGGCTCACCCTACCTTCCCTGGGGTTTTGTTGTTGTTTGGTGGTTGTTTCACAGCTTAAGGAACCAAAGCAGTGTTGTCTTTTGTTCTGAGTGTATATCCACTTGAGGCCCCAGCTTTATGTGTATGTGAGGGGGGTTTCTGTTAGACTCTCCATCCTGAGTGGACGCGGGGCCATATGTTTTACCCTGCAGGGCTGTGACAGCCAGAGCTTGGATTCACCTGCTCAAGCACATGGCCTTTTGGAGGAGCTACTGTACCATTCCTGAGTCCTGCTTTTTGGGTTTTTGGCTTATGAGTATTTCTTTTTTTCTTGCCACCACACTGATTCATTAAAAGAAAATTTTTTTTCAACATTTCATCCAGGACTTTTAGTTTTACAGGAGCATGTGTCAAGGACCTACTTTGCCTGTCATCAGAAACAGAAGTTCTACTGTTAGGACTTTTTTTTTTTTTTTTTTTGGATTAAATATTTGATGAGGTTGCTTTCTTTCAAAGTTGAAAGGATAATTTAATACTAAATACTCTTCTCTTGTACATGCTTTAGAGAGGCAGCTTTTTAGGTTTTGTGACCAAGTATCGCTCATATCTCCCAGGGAGTGGGAAAGACAATGGCAGGCTTCACATCTCAGTAAATTTAAGGTGTTTTCTGTTGGCAGGATTGATTACTCCTGAAGACAGGAAGTACGGAACAACAAATCTTCACTTAGATGTATCTGATGCAGCTAATGTCATGGTGTATGTGGGAATTCCCAAAGGACAGTGTGACCAAGAAGAAGGTAGGGTGCTGCACATTAAAGTGGAGCTTACTCTCTGAGCTGGAGACTGTGGTCTGATCTTTGCTTTCTCTTGCTCCAGAAGTCCTTAAAACCATCCAAGACGGAGATTCTGATGAACTCACAATAAAGCGGTTTATTGAGGGAAAAGAGAAGCCAGGAGCCCTCTGGCACATATATGCTGCGAAGGACACGGAGAAAATACGAGAATTCCTTAAAAAGGTGTGCTCTTTATCCTGTGGCATGTGAGGAGAGAGGCATGGAGAATACCAACATTATAAATTACACATGTTGAGACTAGCTGGTTACTAGGAAAGAATTACAACCTCAAAACTTAGACCTGTGTGTGTCAGGCTGACGGGGCTGAAGCTGGGTGCTGAGGAACAAAGACTTCTAAGTGATGGGGCTCATGTCTTTGAAAAGAGGAGGGGGGCCTTGGCCTTTTCCGTATGTCTGTGTCTTACATTATAATGGATTTGGTGATTTTCGTGCATTCTACCTTCAGGTTAGTTCCTCTGATCATCTGTTAATATCAATTTGTTTTTATTGCCTTGAAGATCTGAGTACTATACTTCAGAAGTTCATATATAATTCCTTGGCCCTTATTATCTTTGCTCTGAGGGAGTTACTTAGGTCCCTGTAGGTTTTGCCTACTCTCAGGAAAACCGCAGGCATTGCTTGTGGCCATTAGTTTGTGAAGGGTCATTGGAAAGAGATGCAGGGGTTTTTAAGATTTCAAGTTTTTCCTAGTAGGCAGGTTTGTTCAGCAAGGGCTGTGTGTGGACGCTCTAGGCAGAATGGACCCATTCAGTGTCTAACCTGGTTGCCACTGAGGCTGCTGACTGTAGCCCAGTATCTGCAGCTGATTCTCTTCAGTTGTTCATGAGGAATGAAGATGAACACTCCTAGCCTGTTGCCTGCTACCAAGCAGGTCCTTAACCAGCATTGTTTGAATCAAAGCTATGTCTAACTTAGGATCATTGGACTCCTCCAAAACCTGCTGGTCACCATATTGTTCCTTTGACTGTGTCACCCCGAGTGTGGGCTGCCAAATAACTCTGTCTAAAATAAACAAATTTAATCTATAGCTATCTTTGGGACTTGTCTGTAATTCAGATTGCTGAGTGAATATAGACTTTTAATAACTGCAATACAGCAATCTGTTTCTAAGGACTCGAGCCTATTTATATTCAAAAGTTTAAACCAGGGGCGCCTGGTGGCTGTCAGTTAAGCATCCACCTTCGGCTTAGATCATGATGTTGTAGTACGTAGGTTCAAGCCCCACACTGGACTCTGTGCTGACAGCTCAGACCCTAGAGCCTGCCTCGGATTCTATGTCTTCCTCTCTCTTTGCCCCGCCTATGCTTACACTGTCTCTCTCTCAAAAAATAAATGTTTAAAAAAAGTCTAGACCAAAATATTGTCCAAATATAGCATTTCCAAATTTATGCAGACTGCCAGAGGTTATTGGAAATGACAAAAGGAAAACCACATGTTCTTACGGTTTTCTCTTGGTTCTTTCAATTAATGTCTTTGAGTATTACTTCCCTCTTTCTGCCAATAGAGATCCATTGAGGAGACCTGACATCTGTTGACTGCTCGCACTATTCAGAGGGGGAAAGTGCCCTCCTTGAGCCTTAGTATGTTGCTCAGTTTCATAATATTTCAAATGTATTCTAGGTTTCAGAAGAGCAAGGTCAAGAAAACCCAGCAGACCATGATCCGATTCATGATCAGAGCTGGTATTTAGACCGATCACTAAGAAAGCGTCTTCATCAAGAGTATGGAGTTCAAGGCTGGGCTATTGTACAGTTTCTTGGGGATGTGGTATTTATCCCAGCAGGAGCTCCACATCAGGCAAGACATCTTACTTTATTCCTTATTCTCCTGAGAGTAAGAACTTTTGCATGTGTGTTACTGATATAGCTTGTATTTTCCAGGTTCATAACTTATATAGCTGTATCAAAGTGGCCGAAGATTTTGTTTCTCCAGAGCATGTTAAACACTGTTTCTGGCTTACTCAGGAATTCCGTTATCTGTCACAGACTCATACTAATCATGAAGATAAATTACAGGTAAAAATATTATTGATTCCTGGTCTTCTCTGACTCTGGCTTCATGACCCATTATTGACCTTATAAAGAGAATCTGGGAACTTGGCCATATCACACTCGGTACATGAGTTGATGAACTAGCTTATGTCTAGTTCCACTGTCTATTTTGGCCAAGGAGGAAGAAACATAGAAGTCTCACTTTGTTTGCTGTTGTTTGGACTGTAAAGTATTGTCCCCCAAGCTTTAGTATTGAAAATGAATAGATCTGATTTCTGATCCTGACTCAACTGCCATTAGGTCTGCCCAGACATTGGTCTTGAACAAAGACTTTTAATGCTGTGGTGTCGTTATCCTTGAATAGAGCAGAATAGAATCTTTGGGGTCAAAAGAGGATCTCAGAGAGTGGGTTCAAAGATGCTGTCAGTAGTGAGTTATATAACATATAATTTCATGTTTGGAAACTTCAGTAAAGATACAAGTTTTGAAAAATTGTACCTTAGGACTTGCCTCTCCCTGTACTCACCAGGCTCGGTGCAACCTGGCATCAAAACCTACAAAGAGGGAAAAGGAGGCATGGGTTTAAAATGGGTATGGAATACTGGCCTAAAGGAGTCTAGGGGCCTGTTAAGTATCGACTTTTGCATCCTGAGTTTTAAATTTGGAGAGAGGGGTGACTGGGTGGCTCAGGTGGTTGAGCGTCCAACTCTTGATTTCATCTCAGGTCATGATCTCATGGTTCATGGGATCAAGCCCCATTTCAGGCTCAGTGCTGAGCATGGAGCCTTCTTGAGATTCTCTCTACCCATCCTCCTGCTCGTGCTCTCTCTCTCTCTCTCTAAAAAAAATTAAAAATTTTTTTTAATTTAGAGAGAATGGTAGTAAAAGTAGGGGAAACATTGATTCTTAGTGACAGATTTTAGATTTATTGGTAAACTGACCATATTTTCTCCCATCCTTCTAGGTGAAGAATGTCATCTACCATGCAGTGAAAGATGCAGTTGCTATGCTGAAAGCCAGCGAATCCAGTTTCGGCAAACCGTAGGGGTCCAGGAGCCGCCTTTACCCCTGTACATTGGACGTGAAATTACTGGCAGCTGTTCAAATTCTTCAGGCAGGATTCCTGTGGACTTTGAGATTCATGTTACCTCATCTTCTTTTTTAAACTGTACCCAACTGGTAAGGGTACTCTGTCTAATGTATATTTCTAGTGTTTACACACACTAAATGTGTATATGAAGGAACTATTTACAGAACATGCATCCTTAAACTGTGACTTTTCACCTAGTGCAGACCTTCTACCATGCTGTAAAAACCAAACCTCTTATCAGCTCTGGAACAATACCTGCAGTTTTTCCCAGCTGTTTGGTTGGACAACTTAGTCAAATGGATTTAACTATTAGGAGTCACTGCACAGTTTATTTGGTTGTATTTTGTTTTGTGTCTGTCTGAGTATCCTCTCCCCTACCCCTTAGGGTTCAGATGAGCGATGGAGGAAATGACAGCTAACGATGCAGTTCCTACTGTATTGCATTAGGACTGGCATTATATAGCAGAAATCAACTACTGTACAATTCTTGGGTTTAACCATCTTTTAGTTAAATGGAGTTTTAATTTAAATGAAGCTTTGCTAATTTTAAGTGTTAAGCATTTTGCATTAAAGTATTCATATAATATTTTGACTCCATTTATTGGCATTTTTATCCTCTGGCTATAGATTCAACACACTTGTCTCGAATGTTCCAGGTATAAGAGGTTGCTCCAGGAATGCCTTTTAAAAGCAAAGAAAGTAGATGCTCTGGTGATTTGTGAGTGATTATTTATAATGCTAACATGGAAATAAGTTTTTTCTTAGCCAAATGGAAACCGTGTCATACTTTTGCAAAGAAATATCATCAGTTAACTAAATCTGGAAGTGGAAGTTAACCAGAAACCAAATAGTGACTGGTTAAATGATTCTAAAAATATATTTCTAAGAGATTGAAATAGTTTGTCTTATCTTTCATAATATAAGAGTTCACAAAGGAAAAGGAAATTATTAGAAATTTTAAACAGTAGGATCTTAAAACAATCTTTTCTGAAGGAAGAGAATTCATCAGGAAGCCACCTTTCTGTATTTCCCTGGGCTTCTCTTTAAGCCAGGCCTCAAAGGAGTCCTACAGACAGTTACACCTCTGTTATTTATGATCAAATACATTGTAACAACAAATATGAAAACAGAAAGCCACCCTAAACAATCATCAATAAGAACTTTCAAATTGCCTGAAAAGGTTTACAGACTGGAATGATCCAGTATCATTTTATATTCTGAACTGTTTAATTCATTAAAAGAAATGAGCGTATCGGAATATGAAAAAATGAGATTTACAGAAATGACCAACTATGGAAAGAAGCTAAATAGAATTTATAGAAATGAGACATGATGGTTAAAATTAGAAATTCACAGATGAGTTAAGCAGAAAAAAATTCTTGTATGAACTGGGAGATTGGTAAAAATACAGAATACATCATTGAATAATAGGAAACTATAAAGAAATGTTAACTGATAAGCAGGACACTGAAAAATACAGGTTTGATAGTGAGTGCAAGCCGGGGGGGGGGGGGGGCGGAAGGATGCTGTTCAGAGATAATTTTTTAGCATTAATGACATCATCAGATTGGAGAAGCCCACCTAAGTCAAGCAAGATAAGTTAAAAATCCGCCTATATATTAATAAGTTAAAAGAATACTCGAACAAGTATGTTTTATATTAAAAGCAGCCAGAGCAGAGAAAACATGATCTTCAGAGAAGTGACAGACGAACAGTTGACTTCATGACAGCAACCGTGGAGGTCAGAAGAAAATCGATGCCATTCTTCCCGTGCTGAAGAGCACAGCCGAAAACAGAAGTACAGACGCAGCAAAATTCTTTCCCTGTTCTTTATGGAAATTTTCAGATGAAAACCAGAGTTTATTTTCAGGCCTTCACTGAAGGAACTTTTAAGGATATCCTTAGGAAAGAAAACCCAGAGCATGCAAGAAAAAATTGAGTACAAGGGAAGTTACAAACCTGGATGAATTTAAACAATAATAGTGTTAAACAATATTTTTTAAAGTATGGATACATTTCCTTAAAAAGTTAAACAGAATTAACATATGAGCCAGCAATTCTACTCCTAGGCTTACTTAAAATAATTGAAAGCAAGGATTCAGATACCCATACACTCATGTTCATGGCAGCATTATTCACCAGAGCAAAAAGTTGGAAACAGCCCAAGTGTCCATCCGCAGAGGAATGGATAAACAAGATGTGGCATATACATACAAAGGAATATTTTTTGGTCTTAAAAATGAAGGAAATTCTGGCACATGCTACAACATGGATGCATCTTGAAAGCATGCCAAGTGAGATAAGCCAGACACAAAAGGATAGATATCTGATTCTACGTCTATGAGAAATAATCAGGGGCACCTTTGTGGCTCAGTCGGTGAGGCGTCCAACTTCGGCTCAGGTCACCATCTCGCAGTTCGTGAGTTCGAGCTCCATGTCTGGCTCTGTGCTGACAGCTTGGAGCCTGGAGCCTGCTTTGGGTTCTGTGTCTCCTTCTCTGCCCCTCTCCTACTTGCACTCTGTCTATCTCTCAAAAATAAACAAACATTTAAAAAAATAATCAATGTTCTAGACAAATAGAATGGTGTGTTGGGAGTGGAAGGAAGGGGAGTGGGAGTTGCTGTTTAATGGTACAGAGTTTGTTTGGGATGATGCTCTGCGGACGGATGGTGGTGATGGTTGCACAACATTGTAAATGTCCTTACCGCCACAGAATTGCACGTTTAAAAACGGCTAAAATACTCAATTTTTTATTATGTATATTTTACTAAAAATGTATATTCTTATTTTTAAGAAACTGATTAGAAAAGCAGGAAAGAAAGAACAAACGGGACTTTCTGAATACTCCAAATGCAAGATACAGATGGTCTGACTATAATAAAAGACTTGACTGTATGCTGCTTATGAAGGATACTGTTCAGTAGATTAAAAATAAAAATAGGAAAAAGTAAACACCACTCATATGAATGTATGGCTATATTGATACCACTTTTAAGATTTTAAGATAAAGAGTATTACCAGAGAGAGAGAGGGTTTTTTTGTTTGGTTGGTTACTAGAAAAAAAAATTTTATTTGCTTATAGCTGACCAATTTTACTTAATTTCAGGTGTACAATATAGTGATTGGACAACTCTGTATGTCCTAATATGCTCACTCCAAGCATAGCTACCGTCTGTCACCATACAACTCTAGTACAATTCCACTGGCCATATTTCCTATGCTGTATCTTTTATTCCTGTGGCTGGAAGCCTGTATCTTCCATTCCCCTTCACCCGTTTTGCCCATCTCCCACCCCCTTTTTCCCTCTGGTGATCATCAGTTTATAGGTCTAGCTCTGCTTTTTGTTTCTTAATTCATATGTTTTTTTAGATTTCACATATGAGTGAAAACATGAAGGTTTTTTTTTTCTTAAGAAAAAATGTTTAGCAATCATAAAAGGGTCAGCCTGGAAGATTTGTCATCTTACTGGGTACATACCTAATTAGGAGAGCTTCAAAATAATATGAAGCAAAATTTGACAGAATCAAAGGGAAAAAGAAATTCACAGTCATAGTTGGTTATTCTACCTCTTTCTGTAATTGATACAATAAGCAGACATAAAAGCAGTATAAGTACAAAATAATTGAACCTATCAACCAAATCAACACTTACTAGACTAAACTAAACTTATTAGACAACACTAAAGCCAATGACTGTAAAACACATTTCTTTCAAGTATGCATTGATTGTTCAGCCATAAAGGCAGAACAGTACATTTTCAATGGATTATGTAAAGTGAAATCATATAGAGTACATTCTTGATGTGATGACAGTGGAATTTAAACATCAGTAAAAAGCTGCAAAATTTTCAAATGTTGAGAAATTAGGCAGCATACTTCTAAGTAACCCATTGACCAAAGAGAAAATCAGAATTAAATTTAAATTTTTGGAACTGAATAATAAAAATACAATTCAGAAATAGTTACAGTAGTGCATAGGGAGGAATGTATACTTTTCAATGTATAAGAAAAAGGTTTGAATTATTCATATATAAGTAATATAGAATATTTTTTGGAGACTTACAATTTTGTTAAATGAAGGGTATTTATGTAAAAAAAATGTTTTGTATTAATGTAAAATTTTGAAATGTCCTTGTAATGTTGGGTTATGATATTGAAGTTATAACTTAAAACAAGTTAGGAAATATTTTTCTCTTCATCTAATCTCTCAAAAAAATATATATATACAGCTGATACTTGAACAACACAGGTTTGAACTGCGAGTTCACTTATGCTTGGATTTACTTCAGTAATTACATTGGAAACATTTGGAGATTTGCAACAATTTGAAAAATCACAGATAAACCCTGTAGACTAGACATATTCAAAATTTTAAAAAGGAATATCATAAATGCATAAAATAAATGTAGGCACTAGTCTATTTTTTCATTTATTACCATAAAATATACCCAAATCTATTATGAAAAGTTAAAACTTAATAACATCTAGAAACATAAACATAGACTGTACATGGTGCCATTGGCAATCAAGAACAGTATACAAAGATGCAGTATGAAGTAACTGCATAAAATTAGTTGTACATATTGTACTTCTGTGATAATTTCATAACCACCTGCTGAAATGAGCACACGTAAAACCCCATGTGACACTAGTCATCTCTGCATATTACCATGTATTATTGTGTTTAGTACAGTACCATATACACTGACAACGGGGGGCCCATATGAAGGGCCACTTACGATGCTGGAGGCTCTCCCAAGAAACAAAAAAGTCATGACATAAGGAAAAGTTGAATTGCTTGGTAAGTACATTGATGGAGATCTGCTGCTGCGGATGCCTACCATTTCAAGATAAAAGAACCCAAGTGTAAGGAGTTTTATCTTTTTGAAAATGCAGCATTTATGTGGGTGTAGGATTACTATTAGAAAGGCATACCTATAGAGTAATATCATTCAACAGTAACAAAGCAAAAGGAAGGCAAAAAAAAAGTCTAAAACTGGAGAATATAATGCCAGCCAAGGATGGCTTGATAATTTTAGAAAGGTTTGGCTTTAAAAAATGTCAAGATAACAAGATAATCCATTTCTACTGACCCAAAAGCAGTAGACGAGTTCCCAGAAGCCATTAAGAAAATCATTGAGGAGAAAGGGTACCTGCCTGACCAGGTGAAAAGGTACTATTCTGGAAGAAAAAAAAGTCTCAAAGGACATTTATTTGGAAGAGAAGCAAGTACCAGGTTTTACGGTGGGAAGGGGATAGATAGGCTAACTCTACTGTTAAGTACAAATGCAGTCAGGTTCTGATCAGGTTCTTATCTTTAAAGCTGCTAACCAAGCTGGAAGGTGAAGGGAGAAGATAAACACCTACTGCCAGTCACTTGATTGCACAAGAAGGAAGGCTGGATAATGAGAACCCTTTTTTCTGGATTGGTTACATTGATGCTTTGCCCCTAAACTCAGGAAGTACCTTGCCAGCAAGGGACTGTGTTTTAAAGTTCTTTTGATATTGGACAAATACCCCTGGGCCATTCAGAACTCTGAGTTTCACACTGAGGCACTGAAGTGTCTACATGCCCCCAAACACAAGGTTTCTAGATCTGGAGTGTCATAAAGACCTTCACGGCTCATTACACCTTGTACTCTATGGAAAGGATTGTCAGTGCAATGGAAGAGAGCCCTGATGAAGGATTATACTGTTAAACATACTGTTGTAGAAGAAAGCTGTGAAAGCCATCAAGCCCAAAATAGTAAATTCTTGCTGGAGAAAACTGTTAAGATACTGTGCATGACTTAATAGGGTTTATGACAGCCAAATAAGGAAATTATGAAAGAGATTGTGAACATGGCAAAAGGGTGGGGGTTGAAGGGTGTCAGGGTATGGATAGTGGGGAAATCCAAGAGCTAATGGACACCACATCAGAGAAATTAAGACTCGATCACGGTGCCTGACATTGAGGAAGAAGATGCAGGCGAAGAGGTGCCAGAAGACAAATCGCCCTTAGCCAATCTGGCAGAAGGCTCCAATCATTCAAGACTGCTTTTGACTTCTTCACGACATGGACCCTCTTATGACACCGGCACTGGAACTAAAGTAAATGGGGAAGAAGGATTGGAACCATATAGAAACATATTTAGAGAACTAAAAAAACAAGTCGCACGTTATGAGGTATTTCCATATGGTTACACTAAGGCAGGCCTCCCCTGCTTTCCCTTCCACCTCTACCTCTACCACCCCTGAGACAGCAAGACCTCCTCTTCCCCCTCTCCTCCTCATACAACTCAACATGAAGACGAGAATGAAGACATCTGTCATGATCCACTTTATCAATAGTAAGTAATCATGCCATACAGTTAATAAGCTGATCTGTTTTGTATGGATGTGTCTGTATTTGAAAATATAATGCATGGCAAGAATGGTGAATAAGTGGGTATAAGGTGACATTTAATATAAAATTAATGTTTTCTGTTTTTGAATAGTAAGTAATCATGCCATACAGTTAATAAGCTGATCTGTTTTGTGTGGATGTGTCTGTATTTGAAAATATAATGCATGGCAAGAATGGTGAATAAAAGTGGGTATAAGGTGAATGATATTTAATATAAAATTTAATAAGTGTTTTCTGTTTTCTACTTTCAAAAAATTACTATACGGTATGCCTCATCGAGTTTGAGAAACTGCGTATCAGCCCATCATCACAGGTATGTGTTATTTTTAATGTAACATTTCTAATACTATAAATGTGACTGTAACACTGTAGGTCATAAAAATTTTATAGGGATTCATTCATCAGTGCACAGGCTAGGGTATGGTGAAGCAATTCTATCATTTACACTTGGCTACCATAAAGCAATCATATTACTGCTTATCAGTGCATAAATTGTTATACTTGTTAAATATATATGAATTTCTTTTTCACATTATCTTTGAATTTTTTACATCTAGAGTTATGATTACAGTGTTTTATATCACATAAAACAATATTGATGTAGTTGCTGACAAATGATTCATCTTCTAAACGGATGATGTAAATTTAAGGTATTGTTTAAATACAGTACCTCAAGTGTATTTTCTTTTATAGTTTTTCCTAGGAACATTTTCTTTTCTCTGGCTTACTTTATTGTAAGAATATAGTATATAAGACATATAACATACAAAGTATGTTAATTGACTTTTTACAGTATTGTAAGGCTTCCAGTCAATAACAGTAAGCTATTAAAATTTGGTGGAGTAAAAAGTTTTATTCAGATTTTTTATTTCATGGGAGGTCAGTGCCCCTAACCTCTGTGTTGTGCAGAGATCAACTCTAGTAATATTTCTTTCTTGAACATTTAGTTAGAAGTCCTTCATTTTAGGGTAGGGAAACTTCTATGGATTCAATTTCTTTAACAGATCTAGGAGTATACAGGTTTCATATTTTATATTTCTAGTTTATTATTTTATCATTTTATTTTAGCTATTGGCTTGTCATATATAGCTTTTATTGTGTTGAGGTACATTCCCCCTATTCACATTGTAGAGAGGTTTTATCATAAATAGATGTTAAATTTTGTCACATGCTTTTTCTGCATCTATTGATGTGATCATATGATTTTTTTAAAGTTTATTTAGAGAGAGAGTGGGGGAGGGGTAGAGAGAGAGGGAGACAGAGAATCTTTGTGCTGACAGCACAGAGCCTGACTCGGGGCTCGATCCCACAAACTGAGATTGTGACCTGAGCCATAATCGAGTTGGATGCTTAACTAACTGGGCCACCCAGGCACCCCCATGATCATATGATTTTTAAGCTTCATTTTGTTAATGTGGTGTATCACATTGATTTGCAGAGGTTGAACCATCCTTGTACTCTTAGGATAAATCCATTTGGTTATGGTGTATGATATTGAATTCTAGGTTGAATTCAGTTTGCTTATACTTTATTGAAATTTTTGCATCTGTGTTCATTGAGGATATTGGCTTTTAATTTTCTTGTGTCTTGTCTATTTTTGATATCAATGTAATGCTGGCCTTGCAAAATTAATTTGGAAGTATTCCCTCTTCTGTTTTTTAGAAGAGTTTGGAAAGGAGAGTTATTAATTCTAATTTGAGTATTTGGTAGAATTCACTAGGGAAGTCATCTGGAGCTAGACTTTTTTTCTTGGGACATTTTTGATTACTAATGCAATCTCCTTACTGCTATTCAGACTGTTTGGATTTCTTCATGTCTACTTCTTCGTAATTCAGTTATAGTAGGTTGTATGTTTCTAGGAATTTATCCATTTCTTCTGGGTTATAAAATTTGTTGGTGAATAGTCATTCATAGCAGTCTCTTATGACCCTTTGTGTTTCTGTAATATCCATTGTAACATTTTCTCTTTCATTTGAGGTTTTTATTTATTTGAGTTTTCTCTTTTTACTTGGTGAATCTAGATAAAGGTTTACCAATTTTGCTTGTCTTTTGAGAGAACCAGCTCTTGGTTTTAATAATTTTGTTCTATTGTCTTTTTAGTCTCTGTTCCATTGATTTCCACTCATCTTTGTTATTTCCTTTCTTCTACTTACTTTGGGCTTTATTTGTTCTTTTTCTAGTTCCTTAAGGTGTCATGTCAGTGTGAGATTTTTGTTTCTTGATGCAGTCATTTCTTGCCAGGAAATTCCTCTTAGAACTGCTATTGCTGGGGTGCCTGGGTGGCTCAGTCAGTTAAGTGTCTGACCTTGGCTCTGATCATGATCTCATGGTTCGTGGGTACTAGCCCTGCATCAGGCTCTGTGCTGACAGCTCAGGTCTGGAGCCTGCTTCAGATAAAGAAAAGTTTGTTTGCTTGTTTGTTTTTAAATAAAAAGAATTGCTATTGCTGCATTCCACAAGTTCTGGTATGTTTTATTTCCATTTTTCATTTATCTCAAGGAAATTTTTGATTTCTCTTTATTTCTTTGACCCATTGTTCATATCATGTTGTTTAATCTCCACATATTTGTGAATTTTCTAGTTTTTTTCTTGCAATTGATTTCTAGTTTCACAGCATTGTCACTGGAAAAGCAGCTTATGATTTCAGTCATCTTTATAAGACTTGTCTTATGGCCTGACATATGATCTAGTCTGGAGAATGTTCTATGTACACTGAGAAGAATGTATATTCTGTTGCTTTTGGGTAGAAAGTTTCTCATATATATATCTGTTAAGTACATCTGTTCTAAGATGTTGTTGAACACCAATGTGTTCCTTATTGATTTCTTTGTCTGGATGATCTATCTATTGGTATAAGTTGGGTATTGAGGTCTCCTGCTACAATTGTATTGCCATCTGTTTCTACCTTTAGGTCTTTTTTTTTTTTTTTTAACATCCCTTTAGGTCTGTTAATATTTGCTTTATATATTTAGGTGCCCCTGTGTTGCGTGCATAAATATTCATGAATGTATATTCTCTTGTTGGATTGACCCCTTTATTAATATGTAATGTCCTTCATTGTCTCATAATATTTTACTATATCTTATAAGATGCTAATTATGTCATTAATATAACATATATTAATTATATTTATGTGTATATTACATATAGATATATATAAAGGATAATAGGACCATGTGGGGTTTTTCCAAGAATGAAAGATTAATTTAATGTTTGAAAATCAGTCAAAAGGGTGTCTGGGTGGCTCAGTAAGGTAAGTGTCAGACTCTTGATTTCAACTCAGGTCATGATCTATGATCTCACAGTTTGTGAGTTTGAGCCCCACATCGGGCTCTGTGCTGACAGCATGGAGCTTGCTTGATTCTCTCTGCCCCTCCCCTGCTCACATTTTTTCTCTCTCTCAAAATAAACAAACAAAAAAAGGAAATCAGTCCAAGTTTTCAGTATATTCAGTACAGAATAAACAAGAAAAGCTTACTGTTAGAAGATCAGAAGAGCTTTTGATAAAATTCAACAGCTTTTTTAAAGATAAAAATTCTCAATAAACTACATATGATAAAGGGCATTTATTAAAAGCTACAGCTAAAATGATACATAATGGTAAAATATTTTGTACTTTCTCCTAAAAAGCAGGAACAAATCAGTGATGTTCTCACTCTAACCATATCCACTCAGTATTATACTGCAGATCCTAACCAGTTCAATGAGGGAAGAAAAAGATTTGAAAGTAAGAAGTAAAATTGTCTTTATTCACAGATTGTGTACATGAAGCATCTATAAAGTACCAGAATAAATTAATTTAGTAAGGTCACAATAACAATATACAAAAATCAGTTGTATTTTTAAATATTAGCAATAAACAAGTTTAAAATGAAAATTTAAAAAAACATTTACAATACCAGCAAAAAAAAATTTCTTCCTTCCTCAGAAGAAATTTAATTGAAAGACATGCAAAACGCTTATTGAAAACAACTAGCTGCAAAATGAAAGACTTTCATATAAGGAAAAGTACACCCATTCTCCTGGGTTATAAGACTCAATATTGTGCAGCTGTCAGTTTCCCCAACATAGATTTATAGATTGTTAGAAGACAGCTCTTTCTGGGTCTTTCAGGTTTTGCATACACTGTTAAATGAGGCACTGACTGCCCTTTGTTTTGGACTGTCTTTTCAAAGCTGTTTGATAATAAACATATACTGTGTCCCTCTGGAGGAACACTGCCCATTATAAAACATTTGGGTTCCCTAAGCCCAGTATCCCTCTCCTATAACATAACCTCTGTAGATGGAGGTATTCTCTGGCCCTCTTGACATCATCGTGGGAATTGGGGCTTGAGGCACAGCCAAAAAATGTGAATATTGAGTCTTAAATCCTTTACTAGCATCCATGAAAATGTGGCAGGCTAATCTGTTAGCTTGTACATAGAGTAAGATGCTTGTAGAATGCAGCTGAAGAATTACACAGAAGAAAATGTGTAGCTTTAAAAGCATTTATTAGAAAACAAAAAAGCACAGAAAAAAAGAAACAACTCAATAAACTAGAAAAATAAAGTACTCTCACAGTACACAAAAGGAAAAGATTAATAAAAGCAGTTTACAAAATGGAAATGGCCAACAAAATTGAAGCTGAGTCTGAAAAAATTAGTAAATTAGACAAACTTCTGGTAAGATGAAGAAAAAGTACAAGTTAATAATATTAAGAATGAAAATGTAACTACAAATATGGCAGAGATTTTGAAAATCTTAAGCGAATCATTGTTAATTTAAAACGTGAAATTTGGAAAGTATTCTAGAAAAGTTATCAAAGTTAGTATTAAAATAACTGAATCACTTAATTAAAAATTTTGCACCATTCATATCCCCAAAAGGTGGCAGGCATAGATGGTTTTATAAATAAGTTTGTATCGAGTTTAGAAAAGAATCCTTATTTTATGCAAAATAGCCAAGAGGTTAGACAACAGAGAAAACTACTAAGTGGATTTTATATACCAAAATCTGACAAGAAAAGGAAATTACAGTCCAATATTACTTATAAACATACTGGCAAAAATCCTAGATAAATTATTGTCAAGTTCAAATCTACCATGAATAAAAAATTGTATGTCATTACCAAAAAATATTAAGGAATAAAAGTCTGGATTAATTTCAGAATATTTAGACATTACCTCATCACATTTAACAAAAGGTAAAAAATCCATGTGATCATCTCAAATATGCAAAAAGAATCATTCACTGAACTTCAACACAGATTTATATTTAAGTGTACAAGTGAGTGGCATTCACAAATCCCTGTCCAGCACCATTATCTATTTCCAAAATATTTCATCACCCCAAACAGAAACTTTGAACAAACTCAGCAAAAATCGTCTTCTTCCCTACCTCCAGCCCTTGGTAACTTCTAGTTAACTTCTGTATATTTTAGATATTTCTTATAAATGGAATCATACAATCTATGCTTTTGTGTGTAGCTTATTTACCTTCCAGGGTAACACTTTCAAGATGCATCCATATTATAACATGGTTCCAAACTTCCTACTTTTTTATGGCTGAATAATATTCCAGTGTACAACATATTTTGTTAATCCATTCACTTGATGATGGATACTTGAGTTGTTTCCACCTTTTGGCTAGTGTGAATAATGCTATGAACACTATGTACAAGTATCTGAGTCCCTTTTCTCAATCCTTTGGAGAATATAACCTGAAAGTGTAATTTCTGAGTCAAATGGCAATCATATATTTAACTCGTTGAGGTATCACCAAGCTGT
The DNA here is from genome assembly GCF_006229205.1 of Suricata suricatta. Classification (NCBI taxonomy): domain Eukaryota; kingdom Metazoa; phylum Chordata; class Mammalia; order Carnivora; family Herpestidae; genus Suricata; species Suricata suricatta. The sequence goes on from NC_043703.1 coordinate 127,028,571, forward strand.
TTTCCACATTCCACAGTGGTGGTACCATTTAACATTCCTGCTAGCAATGCACGGTGTGGTTCCAATTTATCCATGTCATCACCAACATGTTCTATTTTCGTTTTGTCAAAGTGTAGCCATCTTCATAGGTATAAAGTGTCATCCCATTGTTTGATTTGCATCTCTCTAATGATTGTTATCTTTTGGTATACATATTGGCCACTTGAATATCTTCTTTGGAGAAATGTCTACTTAAGCCCTTTGTCAAATTTTTTTTAACAGGGTTGTCTTTTTGTGTTTATGAGTTCTTTATATATTCTGGATATTAAGCCATTAACAAATATAACATTTGTACATATTTTCTCCCATTCTCTGGGTGTCTTTTCATGCTCTTGCTAGTGTCCTTTGATGTAAAAATGTTCTTACATTTTTAATTTTAATTGTCTAACTTACCTATTTTTTTTTTTTACTTTGGATGTGCTTTTGATGTTATATTTAGGGGAACATTGTCAAATTCAAGGTCTTATGTTGTCTTCTAGGAGGTTTTATAGTTTAATTTGTACATTTAGGTTTGATCTATTTTGAGTAAAGTATGGTTCAAAATTCATTCTTTTGAATATGATATGTTTTGTAACACCATTTGTTGAAGAGATTGTTCTTTTCCCCACTGAAGACAGTTGACTGTAGATGTGAGGATTCACTAACTAGACTTTCAATCTATTAGAGTATATATCTATCCTTATGCCAGTGGTGCACTCTTGATTCTTGTAGCTTTGTAATAAGTTTTGAAATCAAACGCCATAAGCCCTCGAACTTTCTTTTTAACTTTTTGTTCTTTTCTACCTTTTTGCTCTTTATTAAGATTTTTTTTTTTTTTAATATTCAGAGTCCCTTTAAGTTCCACTGGAATGTAGAGTTGAGTCTTTCTGTTTATAAGAAATAAAGCCCATCTGGGTTTTGAAAGAGATGATACTGAAACTACATATATGGGTTCGAGTAGTATTATGTTAACAATATTAAGTCTTGCAATCCATGAACATGAGATGTCTTTCAATTTATTGTCTTTTTTTTCCCCTCCTAGCTTTATTGAGACATAATTGACATGTCTAAGTTTAAGAGGTACAAGGTGTTGATCTGATACATTTACATTTTCCTAAGTTATTACCTAGTGGCATGTTCAATTTCTTTCAGCACTGTTCTTTCAGTGTACAAGTCTTGTGCCATCTTAAATTTAATTCCAAGTATTTTATTATATTTGACATTATTGAAAGTGTAATTGTTTTTGTAATTTTCTTTTTGGATTGTTCCTTGCTCATGTATACAAATGCAACAGATTTTTCTTTCAACCAGGTTTTGCATGATTTTGTATTCTGCAACTTTGAATTTATCATTTCTGACAGGTGTGTGTGTGTGTGTGTCTGTGTGTATACGCTCATGTATAGAATATTTAGAGTTTTCTACATAGAAGATCATATGAGTAAAGAATTCTATATCTTCCTTTTCAGTCTGGGTACCTTCACTTTTTTTTTTTTTTTATCTTAGCTAATTGCTCTGGTCAGAGCTTCCAGTTCCATTTTGAATAAAAGTACCTCAATGCAGTCACCCTTGTCTTGATTGTGATCTTTTTTTGCTTGCCTGCTTGTGCCCTTATATTAAAATAAATTCAAACATCTTTTCCCTTGCTCATTTTCCCGCGTTTTCATGACACACTGTCTTAATCTATTTCAGACAATTAGGAAGGCTGTTGCCCTGGAGGATTAATTCTGGACTCCATCTTGCACAGGTTTCTTTTTTCTCCCAGACTTCCAGTTTCCCTCTTTTATTTTCAGTGTCTGGTTCAACAATTTCTTTTCCTTTCTCTAGGACTTGAGACTGGGACTTTTTTTTCTTTTATTTTCCTTCCTCTAAAGAAAAAACTTAAGTTTGATGACTTAAGTGTATCATGTATAGAAGATGCAAGTTGAGTAACCTAATTCAGATACTAACTGGGCTGAATGAAATTAATACGAGGGTTTTTTTTTAAGTCCTTCATCACTTGTTTTATTTTTGCTTTTGTTCCTTTTACTTTTGAAAAAATCCCTGCTAAAATCTATGCCAAGGTGCTTACTACCCATGTTCTTTTCTAAACATTTCATGGCTTCTGGTCTTATGTTCAAATCTTTAATCCATTTTGAGTGAATTTTTGCATCTGGTGCAAGACAGTTGTCCAGTTTCATTCTTTTGCCTTTTCATTCTTTCCAGTATTCACAATATCATTTATTAAAGAGACTATCTTTCCCCATTGTATATTCTTGGCTTTTTTATGATTTTAAGGGGTAAGCTTTATTTTTTACATTTGGGTATGATACTAGCTGCACATTTTTCATATATGACCTTTATGACATTCCTAATTTTCTGTTCTGAAAATGTATTCAATTTTGTCAAATGCCTTTTTGGTATCAATTGAGATGACCACATGGTTTTCTTCCTTCATTCTGTTAGTATGGTGTATTATTTCAATTTTCTAATGTTGAACCACCCTTGAATTCCTGGAATAACTCTCTCTTGATCATGGCATATAATCTTTTTAATATGCCACTGGATTTCGTTTCCTAGTATTTTGTTGAGGATTTTTGCTGCTATATCCAAGGAGGATATTTGTAGTCTTTTTGTAGTATCTTTGTCTGGCTTTAGTATTGGGGTATTACTGGCCTTAAAGTATGAGTTAGGTAGTATGCCAACCTGTTCCATTTTAGAGGGAGAGTTTGAAGATTGGTGCCCATTCTTTTTTAAATCTTGGTAAAATTCACCAGTAAAGTTATCTGGTCCTGAAGTTTTCTATGTTGGGGATTGTTTGTTGTTTGGTTTTTTGATTCCTGATTGTTCCTTACTTTTTCCTTTTATAGGTCTATATACATTTTCAGTTTTTCAGTTCCTCAATCTTGGTAACTTGTGTGTTACTGGGGATTTTCCCATTTTACCTAGGTTTGTCCAACTTTTTGGCATGTAGCTGTTCATATTCTTATAAACCTTTTGTGTAATGTTGATAGTAATGTACCATCTGATGTTAGTAATTTGAATCTTCTTACTCTCCTCTTTCTCCTCACTCTTATAAGTCAATCTAGATCTAGTTTAGATGAATTTTGCTCATCATTTTATAAAATCATCTTTAGTTTTATTTTTCTGATTTTTGTTTCCAATTTTATTTTCACACTAATCTTTTTATTTTATTCCTTTTGCTAGCTTTGGGTCACTTTGCTTTTCTTTCTCTAGTTCCTTAAGGTGACAGGTTACTGATTTGGGGAATTTTTCATTTTTACATGTTTGCATTTACAGTTATGAATCTCCCTTTAAGTACTATTTTTGCAGTAACTCTTGGCATTTTGTCTTTACATCTTCATCTCATGGTATTTTCTAATTTCCATTGTGATTTTTTTCCATGGCTCTTTAATGTTGTGTTAATTTCCACATACATGTGATCTTCAGTTTCCCTGTTTCTGATTACTACTTTCATTTCTTTGTGGTCAGAAAAGATATTTTTTATGGTTTCATTCTTTTTTACATTTCTTGAGACGTTGTGGTCTTACATGCTTTATCTTGGAGAATATTCCATTGAGAACAATGTGTATTTTAACTGTTGTTGGATATAGTATTATGTGTATGTCCATTTGGTCTACTTGATATATAGTATCCATGTCCTCTATTTACTTATTGATTGTATGCTTGGCTGATTTCTTCATCACTGAAAGTTGCATTATTGTAGAGCTATTTCTTCAGTTCTGGCAAGCTTTGCTTCATATATCCTGGGGCTCTATTGTTAGGTGCATATATAACTGTTATATCCTCTTGATAAGGTGACCCCTTTTCTTGAATATTTCATGTCCTTTATCTCTTATAATCTATTTTGACTTAAAATCTATTTTTTATATATTCGTCATTCTCTTAATCACCTGTATTTTTACTGTTACTGAATTTTTCTTATGTAAGGTCTATACCAACGTGGGTCTCAAACTCACAACCCAAGTCAAATGCTCCACTGACTGAGCTAGCCAGGCACTCCAACTTAAAATTTGTATTTGTTTCATAATAATATAGATATCCCATATGTGTGTAACATAAGTACTATTCACATGAATTTTTTTTCCATTTTTTTTTCTTTTTTTTTTTTTTTACATTTATACTGTTTAAGCCCGAGTTTTTGTTTTTAAGTCCACTATAGTTAACATACAGTGTTATATTAGTTTCAGGTGTACACTAGAGTGACTCAACAATTCCATCCATCACCCAGTGCTCATCATGACAAGTGTACTTCTTAATCCTCATTACCTCTTTCATCCATCCCCCAACCCATTTCCCTCTGGGAACCATCAGTTTTCTATAGCTAAGAGTCTGTTTTTTGGTTTGTCTCTTTTTTTCCTTTGTACATTTTTTTATTCTTAAATTTTTCATATGGGTGAAATTATATAGTATTTGTGTTCCTCTGACTTATTTCATTTAGCATTATACTCTCTAGCTCCATCCATGTTGGTACAAATGGCAAGATTCATTCTATTGATAGCTGAGTAATATTCCAAAGTATATGTATACCACATCTTTTTTTCAGTTTAGGTTTCTTTCTATTCTTTTGTTTAAATTTTTTAAAAATTTATATCCTAGTTAGCATATAGTGCAACAATGATTTCAGCAGTAGATTCCTTAATGCCCCTTACCCACTTAGCCCATTCCCCTGCTCCCATAACCCCTCCAGTGATCCTGTTTGTTCTCCATATTTAAAAGTCTCTTTTGTTTTGTCCCCATTTTTATATTATTATTGTTTCCCTTCCCTTATGTTCACCTGTTTTGTATCTTAAAATCCTTATATTAGTGAAGTCATATGATATTTGTCATTCTCTAATTTTGTTTAGCAGAATACCCTCTAGTTCCATTCACATAGTTGCAAGTGGCAAGATTTCATGTGTTTTGATTGCGGAGTAATACTCCGCTGTATATATACACATCTTCTTTATCCATTCATCCATCAATGGACATTTGGGCTCTTTGCATACTTTGTTGTTAATAGTACTGCTCTATAAACATTGGGGTACATGTGCTCCTTTGAAACAGCATACCATATCCCTTGGATAAATACCCAGTAGTGCAATTGCTGGGTTGTAGGGTAGTTCTATTTTTAATTTTTTGAGGAACCTTATACAGTTTTTCAGACTGGCTGCACCAGTTTGCATTCCTACCAGCAGTGCAAAAGAGATCCTCTTTCTCCGCATCCTCGCCAACATCTACTGTTGCCTGAGTTGTTAATGTTAGCCATTCTGACAGGTGTGAGGTGGTTATCTCATTGTGGTTTGATTTGTATTTCCCTGATGATGAGTGATGTTAAGCATTTTTTCATATGTCAGTTGACCATCTGGATGTCCTCTTTGAAGAAGTTGTATATTCATGTATTTTGCCCATTTCTTCACTGGATTATTTGTTTTTTGGTTGTTGAGTTTGATAAGTTCTATATAGATTTTGGACGCTAACCCTTTATCTGAAATGTCATTTGCAAATATCTTCTCCCATTCCATTACTTGCCTTTTAGTTTTGCTTGCTGTTTCCTTCACTGTGCAGAAGGTTTTTATTTTGATGAGGTCCCAATAGTTCATTTTTGCTTTTGTTTCCCTTGCCTCCAGAGACGTGTTGAGTAAGAAGTTGCTGTGACCAAGGTCAAAGAGGTTTTTGCCTGCTTTCACCTTGAGGATTTTGATGGCTTCCTGTCTTACATTTAGGTCTTTCATCCATTTTGAGTTTATTTTTGTGTATACTGTAAGAAAGTTGTCCAGGTTCATTTTAGCATGTTGCTATCCAGTTTTCCCAGCACCACTTGCTGAAGCAACTGTCTTTTTTCCATTGAATATCCTTTCCTGTATTGTCAAAGATTAGTTGGCCATATGCTTGTGGGTCCATTTCTGGGTTCTCTATTCTGTTCCATTGATCTGTTTTTGTGCCAGTACCATACTGTCTTGGTGATTACAGCTTTGTAATACAGCTTGAAGTCTGGGATTGTGATGCTTCCAGCTTTGGTTTTCTTTTTCAAGATTACTGTGGCTATTCAGGGTCTTTTCTGGTTCCATACAAATTTTAGGATTGTTTGTTCTAGCTCTGTGAAGAATGGTGTTATTTTGATAGAGACTGCATTGGATATGTAGATTGCTTTGGGTAGTATTGACATGTTAACAGTATTTGTTCTTCCTGGGGCGCCTGGGTGGCTCAGTCGGTTAAGCCTCCGGCTTCGGTTCAGGTCAGATCTCATGTTCCTGGGTTCAAGCCCCACATCGGGCTCTGTGCTGACAGCTAGCTCAGAGCTTGGAGCCTGCTTCCGGTTCTGTGTCTCCTTCTCTCTCTGCCCCTCCCCCTCTCATGCTCTGTCTCTCTCTGTATCAAAAATAAATAAAACATTAAAAAAAATTAAAAAACAAAAAAAACCCCCAGTATTTGTTCTTCCTATCCAGGAGCATGGAATTTTTCCTTTTTTTGTGTTTTCTTCAATTTCTTTCATAAGACTTTTATAGTTTTCATTGTATAGATTTTTCACCTCTTTGGTTAGATTTGTTCCTAGGTATGTTGTGGTTTTTGGTGCAATTATAAACGAGATCGATCCCTTGATTTCTCTTTCTGTTGCTTCATATTGGTGTATAGGACTATGCAACCAATTTCTGTGCATTTTATATCCTGCAACTTTGCTGAATTCATGGGTCAGTTCTAGAAGTTTTTTGGTGGCATATTTTGGGTTTTCCACACACAGTCATGTCATCTGTGAAGAGTGAAAGTTTGATCTCCTCCTGGCCAATTTGGATGCCCTTTATTTCTTTGTGTTTTCTGATTGCTGAGGCCAAGGCTTCCAATACTATGTTGAATAACAGTGGCAAGAGTGTATACCACATCTTCTTTATCCATTCATCTCTCCATGGACACTTGGGCTGCTTCCATAATTTGGCTATTGTAATTAATGCTGTTATAATCATAGGGGTGCATGTATCCTTTTGAATTCGGGTTTTTGTATTTTGGGGTAAACACTAGTAGTGCAATTACTGGATGAAGTAGTTCTATTTTTAACTTTTTGAGGAACCTCCATACTGTTTTCCAGAATGGCTGCACTGGTTTGCATTCCCACTAGCAGTGCAAGAGGGGTGTTTTTCTCCATATCCTCAACACTTGTTCCTCATGTTTCTTATTTTAGCTATTGTGATAGGTGTGAGTGATAACTCATTATAGTTTTGATTTGCATTTTCTTGATAAGTGATGTTTAGCATCTTTTCATGTGTCTGTTTGCCATCTGGATGGTTGTCTTCTTTGGAGAAATGTCTGTTTATTTCTTCCGATTTTTTAATTGGCTTGTTTGTTGAGTGTTGAATTGTATAAGCTCTTTATATATTTTGGATTCTAACCTTTTATCAGATATGTCACTTACAAATATCTTCTCCCATTCAGTAGGTTGCCTTTATTTCTGTTGATTGTTTCTGTAATTCTGAAGAAGCTTTTTATCTTGAATAATCCCAATAGTTTACTTCTTGCTTTTATTTCTCTTGCCTCAGGAGAAATATCTAGAAAAATGTTATGCCTGAGTCAGAGAAATTACTGCCTGTCCTCTCTTCTGGAATTTTTATGGTTTCACATTTAGTTCTGTAATCCATTGTGAGTTTATTTTTGTGTATAGTGAAAGAAAGTGGCCCAGTTTCATTGTTTTGCATGTAGCTATGGAGTTTTCCCGAAACCATTTGTTGAAGAGATTGTCTTTTCCCCATTGGATATTCTTCCCTCCTTTGTCAAAGACTGACCATATAATTGTGGGTTTATTTCCAGGTGGGTTCAGTTCCATTGATCTATGTGTCTGTTTTTAGTAACTGCACCGTACTGTTTTGATTACTACAGCTTTGTAATATAATTTGAAGTCTGGAATTGTGATAACCTCCAGATTTGCTTTGCCATTTCAAAACTGCTTTGGCTATTTATGGTCTTTTGTTGTTCCATATAAGTTTTAGGATATTTTTGTTCTGGTTCTCTTAAAAATACTATTGGTATTTTTACTTTACTTTGGGTGGGGAGGAGGAGGAGTGGGGAACAGGAGTAGTGGCAGAGAGAGAATCTTAAGCAGACTCCATGCTCAGCACAGAGCTTGATGCAAGGCTCAAATTCCATGACCCTGGGATGATAATCTGAGACAGAATCAAGAGTCAGATGCTCAACTGACAAAGCCACCCAGGTGTCCAACTATTGGTATTTTGATAGGAATTGCCTTAAAACTGTAGATTGCTTTCAGCAGTATAGACATTTTAACAATATTTCTTCCAATTCCATAAGGAAGGAATGTCTTTTCATTTCTTTGTGTCATCTTCAGTTTCTTTCATCAATGTTTTGTCATTTGTACAAGTCTTTCACTCATTTGGTGCCATTATAAATGGGATTGTTCTCTCAATTTCTCTTTCTGCTTCTTCATTGTTAGTTTATAGAAATGCAGTGATTTTTACATATTGATTTTATATTGTGACTTCACTAAATTCATTTATCAGTTCTAGTAGTTTTTTTGGTGGAGTCTTTAGGGTTTTCTGTATGTGGTATTGTGTTATTTGCAAATAGTGAAAAATTTACTTCTTCCTTACTAACTTAGATACCTTTTATTTCTTTTTGTTGTCTAATTGCTCTGGCTAGGATTTCCAGCACTATCTTCAGTAAAAGTGGTGAGAGTGGACATCCTTGTCTTGTTCCTAACCTTAAGGGGAAAGCTCTGTTTTTCCCCATTCACTATGATGTTTGCTGTGGGTTTTTTCATATATGGCCTTTCTTACATTGAGGTATGTTCCCTCTAAACCTACTTTGTTTAGGGCTTTTATCATGAATGGATATTATACTTTGTCAAATGCGTTTTCTCCATCTACTGAAATGATCATATGGTTTTTATCCTCTTAATGACATGATGTATCACATTGATTTGCAAATATTGAACCACTCTTGCATCCCAGGAATAAATCCCACTTGATGGTGGTGAAATGTTTTTTTAACCTATTGTTGGATTTGGTTTGCTAGCATTTTATTGAGAATTTCTGCATTCGTGTTCATAAGGGATATTGGCCTGTAGCTCTCCTTCTCTGAGGGGGTCTTCATCTGGTTTTGGTATCAGGGTGATACTTGCCTCCTAGAATGAGGCAGTTTTTTGGGGAATAGTTTGAGTAGAATAGGTATTAATTCTTCTTTAAATGTTGAGTAGTATTCACCTGTGAAGTTGTCTGGTCCTGGTTATTTGTTTGTTGGGATTTTTTTTTTTTTTTTTGATTACTGAATCAATTTCATTGCTTGTAACTGGTCTGTTTGAATGGTCTGTTTATTCTTGTATTAGTTTTGGAAGGTTATATGTTTGTAGGAATTTATCCATTCCTTCAAGGTTGTCTAACTTGTTGGGATATAGGTTTTCATAATATTCTCTTACAATTGTATTTCTGTAGTATTGGTTATTTGTCCTTTCATTGGTGATTTTGATCAAATCTCCTTTCTCACTCTTTTTTTAAATGTTTATTTTTGAGAGAGACAGAGTGTGAGCAAGGGAGGGAGGGCAGAGAGAGAGAGAGATAGAGATAAAGAGAGAGAGAGAGAGAGAGAGAGAGACGCAGAATCTAAAACAGGCTCCAGGCTCTGCACTGTCAGCACAGAGCCCAATGCCAAGCTCGAACTCACAAACCACGAGATTGTGACCTGAGCCAAAGTCAGATGCTATCAACTGAGCTACCCAGGCGCCCCTCCTTTCTCTTTTTGTTTGGGTGAATCTGCTTCAGTTTTATCGTTTTTGTTGATTTTGTTTCTTCAAATAACCAGCTCCTGGATGATCTCGTCTTTTTAGTTTCTGTATCACTTATTTCTGCTCTACTCTTTATTATTTCCTTCTTTCTGCTGATCTGAGATTTTGTTCTTTTTCTAGCTCCTTTACGTGCAAGGTAGCATTGTTTATTTGAGCTATATTCCTGCTTCTTGAGGTAGACCTGTATTATTACAAACTTCCCTCTAAAACCACTTTTGCTGGTTTTAGGCCATCATGTTTTCAAAGGTTTTGGACCATCATGTTTTCATTTTTATTTGAAATCTTTCTGATTTCTTCTTCAATTTCTCAGTTTATTCATTCATTGTTTAGTAGCATGTTATTTAATATCCATGTATTTGTTGTCAGACTCTTTCTTGTGGTTGACTTCTATGTTCATAGCACTGTGGTCACAAAAGGCGTATGGTATGACTCCTTGCTGAGATGGAGCCTGATGTGGGGCTTGATCCCTCAACTGTGAGATTATGACCTGAACCAAAATCCAGAGTCATACACTTAATACACTTAACCAAATGAGCCATGAGATGCCTGACTTTGATCTTTTTTAAAGTCTATTTTGTCAAATAGAACACACTCCAAAATCAGTACAAAAGAGCTCACTCTTTGTTGTGTAAGCTATCTCTTCTCTATTGCTTCTTGTCAGACTGTTAGCTCTTTAAGGGCTGGTACCCAACTCTTTATTCACTCTCCTAGCTTGCCCCAGGCTGAGCTGGCTGACTTTTAAAGCTCTAAGTCACACTGGTTACAAAAACTCATGGAATTCAGCTCCTTTGGTTTTCAAGGCCAGATGTTATGGGGATTTGTTTTCCCTGTATGGGCTCCCTGGTGCTTTCTCCTCTCCATGACTATAGTTCCCTCCCCACTGGGGGCAACTCCTGACCATTTCTGCCCTTCCTAACCTCTCTGATGCAGCTTCCTCTCTACATATAGTTGTGGAGTTGGTTCTGCCAGTCTTCGAATTGCTGTCTGGTTTACTGAGTCGGATAGGTTGGGCTTTGAATACGTCTACTCCATCATCTTGGCACTTCCTCTGTCTTACTTTCAACCTTTTGTGCCTTTGTATCTAAAATGAGTCAGCATATAGGTGATATATTTTTTATCTGTCCTCCCAATTTATGCCTTTTAATAGGAGGACGTAATCTATTTACATTTAATTACTTGTAAAGGACTTCTTCTGTTTATATGTTTTCTGTATATGTAGTTCAATTCCTACCTTATTCATATTTATTTATACTGTACCATTTTTATTCACTATTTTTCTGTACTAGTATATTCTTTTTTTTTGCAATTACAATTAATCACAGTGTAACAATTGGGATTAAAACAATCTAGTTTGAATAATACCTATTACATTTCAATAGTATACAGAAACTCCACTTCTGTATATGCTTGTCCCTTTTTATATTGTTATTGTCACAGCTTACATCTCTATACATTGTGTGCCTATTAACATGGATTTATAATTACTTAGTATCTATTTGCCTTTAACTCATGCAAAAAAAGTTATGAAACAAAAGTATAATGCTGGCTTTTACTTTTTGAATGTGGTTCCCTTTACTGGTGTAATCTTTATTCATATGGCTTTAAGTTATTGTCTATTATCTTTCATTTCAGCCTGAAGGACTCCCATTACCAGGGAATACCTTAATTTCGTTCATTCTTGAAGGACAGTTTTGCTGGATATAGAATTCTTCATTGAGTTTCTTTCAGTACCTTAAACAGGTCATCCCACTGCCTCTGACTTCCATGGTTTGTGATGAAAAATTAGCTGTTAATCTTATTGAGACTCCCCTTGTACATGAGGAGTTGCTGCTCTTCCGCTGCTTTCATTATTCATGGTCTCTACTGTTAAACGACTATGTGTCTCAGTGTGAATCCCTTTATTGTGTTTGGAATTTGTTGAGCTTTTTGGATATGTAGTTTCATATATTTCAGATATGGAAGTTGTTTAGACATTATTCCTTTAAGTACTGATTCTGTTCGTTTCTTTCTCTCTTCTTCTGAAACTCCCATAATGCATATGTTGGTGAGCTTGGTGGTCTCAGAAGTCCTTTAGGCTGTTCACCATTCTTTCTGTTCTTCAAACTAGATTTCAACAGTTCTATCTTCACCTTTTTTTCCCGATTACTCAAATCTGTTGAATCCCTCGAGTGTATTTTTGCACTTCAGTTACTATAATCTTCAGCTCCAGAATTTTTATGTGGTTCCTTTTTAATAATTTCTTCTAATTGGCATTTTTGTTTTATTCATTGTCTTACTTGTTTTCTTTACCTCTAGAGTATATTTAAGGCAGCTGGTTTAGAGTTTCTAAGAAGTGCAGTATCTGGGCTTCCTTGGGGGTGGTTTCTATAAATTAAATTTTATCTTTTGAATGGACCATACTTTCCACTTTTTGTAAGCTTTGTGATTTTTGTTGGAGTTGAAAACTGGACATTCAGATATTCCAGAATAAATCTTAAAACCAGAATCTCCCCCTTCCCCAAGGTTTATACTTCTTAATTGCTGAAGATTTTGTTCTTTTCAGTCAGTATTTTGACAGAGATTTCTTTGAATGCCAGGACCTTTAAGAAACAAACCAGAAAACACCTGGCCCAATCTTTATGGACTGGCTCTGAGCTGGGACACGCTTAACACTTAGCCAGACTGTTGAGAAGTCTGGCTCAGCCTTCACTTCCTGCTTGCACCCAAGCCTATAGATCAGCCAGTGGTGAAAGTGTGGGATCTTCTCATATCTTTTCTTATTTCCTGTGCTAGGCATGCATGTGGCTTTCCACATGCTTTTCAATATCCTAATATCCCAAAGAAACCCTCTCCTCACTTTTCCTCCCAGATTTTAGGCAATCTATTGTATGTCTCAAGTGTAATCAGTTGCTGCAGGTAGTTTCGCTTTTTAAAAATTATTTTTTTAACATGTTTGCAAGCAATGTCTGCTACTTTCCCACCCTTCGTTACAAAACAGGCAAACCAGAGATGAGCACCTTACGTTAGTCCTTCAGGATGGCCCAAAAACAGGGCAAACAGGTAATCTGTGACTTAACTCTATTTTGTTCTCCCCTAGAACTAGGGACCAGGGTTACACACAGAATGTGAGCTTCTGTTTTTAAGACTGCTGCCAAGTTGGGAGAGGGATTTGGCAAGGGCTAGTAAAATGCCACAGTGCTTTCTGTCTTAAAGCTTTTTTTTTTTCTCTTTAATATAGTGTTCACTTGGTTGCCATAAACTCTTGTTTCCCAGTTCTGACAAAGTTGGTTCTGAGTTTCTGGTACTTCTGAAAATCTGGAGGTGTGAGTGGATGGATTACTCCATTTTTTTGATGTCACTCTACATTTTTAAAAACTTAATTACATGTAGAAGAGAAATTCCTTAGCTTAAAAAAAGATATTTTTCCATACTATGGTTTGCACCTGCATTTCTGAAAAGATTTCAGTGGTAAGGAAATGTTGATTCCTTTATCAAAAGAAAACTGTTGGTCAAATAAATTTGGGGAAAGTATAGGAAAGGCTCTGAAAAGTTGTAAAATATCCTGCTTTTTGTTTATCTGAACCAAAATTTTCCCATTTTGCTTAAAAGCCTTTCTTACTGATAATAGAGATTTGCATCTGAAGAGTAGCTGTGTCACTATGGTAGGACAAGAAAAGTGGTCATAGTTCTTCAACTAGGTGTTGGGTGTCAAGAATAGGTACAGAGAAAAGTAGCACTAGTACTATTTAGGAACAAATGAGTCATAACCCCTTCTCTACAGGATTTCTGAGACAGCTGAGGAAATACACGACAAGGAGGCCTCGGGTCATGTGGGCCGTACGAGTGGTAAGTGCTCAGGAAGCCATGACAGGCAACCTGGGGTAGTGGGGAGGGACAGAGAAAATAAGCTTACAACCCGTCTAGAGTAAAATGTTGGGTGATCACAAGCTGGATGGTGGTTCTTAGAATGAGCTAGATTTCCAAACAAAACAAAACAAATGGATTAGTGGTGTGTGATGCTACTCTTGACATTTTGTTTGTTTGTTTTAGTGCATCAAGTAGATTCAGTCTACAGTTTGGGTGGAGAGAATGGGAGCTGGTGCTGCTAGTGCTGGACCTCAGCTGACAGCCTGAGGAAAGAGGAAAACTTCTATTGCAGGTATTTACACCATCATTTCCCCTCCCAGACCATGGACCCTTACAGAGCCAGGGCAGTAATTGGCTCTCCTTGTTTCAATGACACCCAAAAGAATACTGAGGGAAAATGGGACTATATAACATGATAATAAGACAACAATGATCTTTCCTTAACCTGAAAACAGGAATGGGGAAAAGGGGACCTCTTCAAACAATGAAAACAAACCAACCCTACATTTAGATCATTTTATTTGAATGGCTGGAAGAGTGGTTGTAATTACTCTGTCCACCTATCCACCTGGATAAACTTTGATTATAAGACAAAAATGCTCAGGGATTCTGAGCATTCCTTAATTCTATTATTATTCTGTGAGTAAACTAGCCAGAAAAATGCAATCATGAAAATATATTCTGTCAATGTCAGTTCTTCTCAAGTTGATTTATAGATTCAAAGTAATCCCAATCAAAATCACAGCAAGTTAGTTTGTGGATATTGACAAATGAATTCTAAAGTTTATATGCAGAGGCAAAAGACCCAGAATAGCCAACACAGTAATGAAGAACAAAGCTGAAAGACAGATGCTATTATCTACTTCAAGACTTACTATAAAAGTACAGCAATTAAGACAGTGTGGTAATTAGCAAATGAAAAGGCAAATACGTCAGAATAATACCAGTGAAACAGAACTGAGCACCTGAAACAGGCCCACATAAAAATGGTCAACTGATCTTTGAAAAAGAAGGACAATACAATGCAGCAGAGTTGTCTTTTCAGCAAATCATGCTAAAACTGGACATCAACATGTGAAAAAATAAGTCTAGACACAGATCTTACACTTTACAAAAATTAAATAAAAATGAATCAGAACTTAAATGTAAAACAAAATTCCTAGAAGAAAACATAAAAGAAAATCTAGGTGACCATGGATATGATCATGACTTAAAATCTAACATCAAAGGCATGATCATGAAAGAAATCATTAGAAAGTTGGACTTCATTAAAACTGAAAACCACTCTGTGAAAGACATTGTGAAGGCGGCCAGCCTTAGACTGGGAGAAAATATCTATAAAGGACATACCTGAGAAAGGACTGTTATGCAAAGAACTCTTCAAACTCAATAACAACCCAACTGAAAATGGGCAAAAGACCTAAACAAACACCTCACCCAAAAATACACAGATGGCAAAAAAGCACTTGGGAAAATGTTTAACATCATAAATCACTAGGGAATTGCAAATTAAAACAACAGTGAGATAATACTACATACCTGTCAGAATGGTCAAAATCCAAAACACTGACAACATCAACTAGTGGCGAGGACGTGGAGCAATAGGAACTCTCAGTCATGGTTGGTGGGAATGCAAAATGGTACAGCCAACTCCGGAAGACAGTTTGGCGGTTTCTTACAAAACCAGATGTGGTCTTACCAGCGATCCAGCAATTGGGTTCCTTGGAATTTACCCCAAATGAGTTGAAGAACAATCAGCAGCAGCAGAGAAAAGCAGCAGAGAAAAGCAGCTGGACAGTGAGAGAGAGCGTCCTAATCTCACAGCTGTCTGCTCTGGGTCCAGCGTGCACTGGAAGGAAAGGAAGGCAAACTACATATGCACCCCTGTCAGGACATAATACGGCCATCCAGCCAACAGGACAAGGAGTCACCATTCCTGAGGATCCTTCTGGCGAAACAGCTGACAAAGCAGAAGCGTGGCTCCCACGCCACATCTGGGAAAGCAGGGGAACAGCATCCGCGGAGCAGAAGCCTCTTCTGCTGAGCTTCCGAGCCCTACGTGACTCGCGAGGCCACCTCCTCTTTCTCCAAGGCCAACATATAATTTTAGATCGCAAATACCTTGAAAATTTCACTGCACATGACAATCTACAATGAGACCAAGTGTTAAAGCAGAAATTTATTAAAATTCATTTTATATAGTGTTTTAGAGACCAAAAAAAAAAAAAAAATGGAGAGTCCTCAACATTCAGGCCAACTCTATCCTCAGAAGTGCTTTGGGAGAAGACAGATTCCTTTGCCCTTCTGTACAGAAGATACCTGTTTATACTCCTGAAAAGGATGCATCGTAAGAAGACAGATTCCTTTGCCCTCCCCCCCACCGCCAAAAGATACTTCTATTTATATGCATGAAATGATGCATTTATAACCCCACCTCTGAAGGATAATCCTGTTGGGATCCCAAAACCTCTGCAAAGTGAAGAGATAGTAGCAGAGAACCTTCTCAGAAAAAAAGTGCCTCATTCAGAGGTGTAGTGCAAGAGATACATAACATGGTGACTGCTTCAGAGGAGTGTGCCCACTGCGGGTTGGTGGGCCATGAATGAGCCCGAGGGCCCAGCTAGGCAGCCATTAGCTTCGGAGTGTGGCCAAACGGGACTGCATGGCCTCCAGGGCCTCTTCTTCCTCCTCATCCTCTGATGCAGCCATCGCTCCTGAAGGTTCAGGCTCTGGAAGGGCATCCGTCACTTTACTAGGTGCTTTGCCCAAGGCCCCTGAAAAGAAACAGCAAAAAATGAACAAATTCTCATTTTACAGAAGTGGTCCCTCATCCTCTCTGCCTTTCATACCTGAAGAGCCAAACAAGAAATAGAAAAGGGGCAACAGAACAAGCTGCTTGTGTGCGGTCTTGCTCACTGGGACAAATGTGCAAACACCAACTTGTAATGATACCAAGGTAGTCAAAACGGAGGATCCAGGTTTTAGGAAATTTGGTTCTGACACTCTTGTTCTACATTCCCTGACACTATTGAATACTTAAGTGTCTGTTACATGTCCCTCAATAAAACTAAATTGTTTTTAAATTTTCACAAAAGGTCCTCCTGGAGGAACCAGTCTTTCCCAACAATTTTAATTTTTTAAAAAATTTTTTTGTTTATTTTTGAGAGACAGAGCATGAATGGGGTAGGAGCAGAGAGAGAGGGAGACACAGAATCCAAAGCAAGCTCCAGGCTCTGAGCTGGCAGCACAGAGCCCAACACGGGGCTCAAATGCACAGACCATGCGATCATGACCAGGGTCAAAAATCAGACGCTTAACCGACTGAGCCACCGAGGTGCCCCCCAACAATTTAAAAATGAATAAATAAATAATTTAAAAATAGATAAAAATTAAATCTCACCAATTTTTTTAATTAATCATAAAACCCAAACTCCAGAAGTAAAAATAAAGTTTAAAACCTCATTAACCATCTTTCAGAGATGACTATTTTTGTTTATCCTCTTTCCAGTCTTTTCTTACGGACATGTTTTTTATACATGAGTATGTATCTCAATAAGGCTTTTTTCACACATTATATTGTGAATGTCTTTCCATGTCAATGAATGTATTTCCACATTATCACAGCTATAAAGTACTCCATTAAAACATATAATTCAACCAATATTCTATTATTATTAGGTATTTAGGTTAGTTCAAACTTTTCAATATGATAATGCTACTACAAACATCCTTGAGTTAAATCTTTCAGCACATACTTAATTGCTAGTTTAAAATAAACTCCCAAGAGGGACACCTGGGTGGCTCAGTAGGTTAAGTGTCCAACTTCGGCTAAAGTCATAATCTCACAGTTTGTGAGTTCGAACCTTGCGTTGGGCTCTGTGCTGATAGCTCAGAGCCTGCTTCTGATTCTGTGTCTCCCTCTCTCTGTTCCTCCCCAGCTTGTGCTCTCTCTCTCTCTCTCTCTCTCTCTCTCTCAAAAATAAATACCCATTAAAAAAATAATAATAAAATAAAATAAACTCCCAGAAATCAATCTGTTAGGTCCAAGGCTTTTGACAGCCACTGCCAAATTGCCTTCAAGGAAGTATATAGCAATTTAAGCTCCCAACATCAGTGTTGTGAGAAAAATGTTTCTCATCATTTTGAAAACTTTAGGAATTTAAGAAAATCTTTGCATTTTTAAAAGATCTTGAGAAATAAGCACAATATCTATATAACTAACTCACATAAAGAGTCACTGCATTGGATTTAGAGTCCTACAGAAAAAGCTTCTAGATAATTTAGTGAATGCAAGAAGAATGACCATAAAAAGGAGGGGAAAAAGTAAAAGGGTCTCAGGGCCATACCTGCTGTGATTTCAAACAGAATTTTGTCGATTTCCATTTCTGCTGCTTCTTCCATGTCTTCCTGATCATCCATGCTTTCAAAAGTATCTTCTAACATTTCTTCTATGATGCCAGCCTAAACACAACAAACCACATCATGTCCCTCAACTGGTAAAAATGTTCCTCACAGAAACTTCTGTGTGTCCAGTTCCACCCGAGCTCTAGTGTCTATAAGCCCAGACAACCCTTTTGAGGGTGAACACTCCAGACAGACAGTCACGAGAAACAGGATGCTGTCTGTCCTCTCTGAAGAGAGGCGACGGCCACCGGGAAACTTCCCAGATTCAGCACCACGGCTGGACGGGCGCCTCCATCAATGAAACCTCATACAGTAACCTAGACGGTAATGACTGCACTTGGGGAACAACCTGTTGAAAATGAGTGTGCCCTGAGCTGTCTTGGGAAGCATGCACTCTAACGCTGCAAGCCGAGTCCGTGAGCACCGGACTTGAAACACAGTATGAAAACCGAGTGGAGTCTTGGTGGACACTATGATAACAAGTACCAAGAGCAGAGTGGGGCTCCACAGAACCCTGAAAAGGCCTGAAGAGTACTTTAGCACGTCCAGGTCACAGCTGCTGGTGCAGGGCCAGTCCAGGGGGCCTGGCAAGGATCAATCAATTCACCAGAGCCTCATCCTCCATTCTTGACAGAACTGATTAGACAGCATTTCTGGACCCAACAAGGTAACTAATGCTCAGATTCTACCAGAAGCCCTGTGCCTGTCAGCCTGAAGCCAGCCACTCAGCCTCCTTTGTCCTCAAGGTAGCAGGGCTCCAGTATGGGGCACAAGAAAACTGTTCTCAGGGAGCCAGAAGAGCATGCAACTCTTAATCTTTGGGTTGTGAGTTCAAGCCCCACACTGGGTGTACAGATTACTTAAATAGATAAAACTTAAAAAAAAAAAAGTAAACTGTTTTGAACACTCGCCAACACAGGCCAGACCTACAGTCTTCCTTGCCAAGCATTGTCCCCTGCTCCCAACTAGGACCCTACTGACTGGTTTTTGTTTGGCTTCGAAGCAGAAGGTGAGAACAGTATCCTTCTATGCCAGAAAGAGGCCCCCTGGAACCCCTGGGCAGAAGAGGCGGAAGGGACTGAGAGGTAGAAGGAAAGCAAAGGTTAGGGCTTCTGAGAAGCTGCCAATAGAGAAAAATCCTAACTGCTTTGCCACCTGCAACAGCTGAGCCCCTTGCTTTGTACCTAATCCAGTGATTCAAGGAGCAGAAGGTCACCTGCAACGGCTCAGGCCTGGTCCCCCGCACGTAGCAGGGCACGACTCTCACTGCCCATGCTGCTGCTATCAGATGGAAAAGCAAGCCTCGCTCCTGCCTGCCTTCGTGCTGCCAGAACATACAAGTGACTCCTAATAACAGGAATCAGAATCCCCATATTCTGCCCGTTCTCAGATCCTTTCCTCTCAACCAAAATGAACAAATAAACAAATTCATGGATGTCATCTCAGTACTGGAGGCTACTGAAAAGAGGTGCAGTACATGCTCGTTAACTAGTTAAATGAGCCTCCTGGAATCCTGACTCTAACAGCCTTCCACATCCTGGAGGTAGAAGCTGTTATTCATTCATTTATTCACCTATTCAGTTAGCAACCATTCATCAAATGCCTGCTCTGTACCATACAAAGGCCACGGTCTGGGGACAAATGGAATGACTAATATCATGTTCCTGCCCATGAGCCGGGCCCCTACCACAGGCTTCAGTTTGTACTTGGGGGATGGATATCCTGGGGTGAACTCCGTAACTTATCTACTACATGCAGGCCTTCCTCCAAATCTGTATTATTTTCAGTATTCAGAAACCTTTGTGAAAAAGACCCTAGATTCTTAAAAAGGCTTTCCCTCCAATCCTAGTGGCTATAAAAGTCAGAATGACCAGGCCTGAAGTCATTCCAAGCATTACCTTGTTATCCCATTCTATAAGGACAGTCGTCACAACTTGGGAAAAAAGATCCACACACCACTTTTACAGGACACACACTCCTGACCCTGGTCCCTCCTTCCTACTACTGCCCAGGGACTTCTCATTCCAAAGACCTGCGTTCTGAGCTTTATATGTTGTTGTTCCAGCAGTTTTCTCCAGCTCCTCTCCCATGCGCTAGAGCTCCGCATATAATTCAAATTCATAAATGAAATTCCCTAGGAAGAAGAAAGGCAATTTCTATGCACAAGTCCATATACGAGAATCTGAGGTATACAAAGTTTGCTCTTAGGTCACAAGTCAAAAGTGTGAAACACACCTGCATAAGATATGTCCTATCCCCATTGTTGAGGCAGCTCAAGCAATAAGGTCAGACATCTGTGCTCCAAGCCCAGATGTGTCACTTACAACCAAGGTCACTTAGGTAAATTACCTGGCAACTTGAAGACTCAATTTCCCCCTGTGTAAAATGAGGTAAGAAATACCTCCCCTACAGGGTCACTAGGAGGACTCTACAGGACGGCACGTGTGATGTACCACTGCTGGCAGGGGACTCAGTAACTGTGCTCTCCTGAGCCTTGTCCCTCCCTGTCTGAAGGTCACCAGAATAAGGTCCTTTCCAGGCCCTGATCCTGGGAGTGGCAAGAACTTACTGCTTTCTACTTGGTTCTCAGTCTCTCCTCTTCTGGCCTAAAACAGGGGACAGCAAACTCCACAGAGTGTGGGCCAAATCCAGTGCACTGCCTGTTTTTGTAGTTTTACTTGGATGCAGTCATGCTCATTTGTTTACATATTATCTATGACTGCTTTTATGCTACAAAGCAGAGCTGAGTAGTTACAACAGAGATGCATGGCCCATAAAATATGAAATACATTATACTAGATAGTATATCTAGCTCTTTACAGAAGAAGGTTGCCAATTCCTGGTCTGGAACAACCTCCCTCCCCAGCGTCACTAATAGTCCCCTGAGAAAGATTCCAGTTTCCTCTGTCTCCCTGCTCATGCTGAGCCTGGAAACCCTAGCTCCCTGAATCCTGCACCTCCCCTAGAGTCCTGGGCACACTGTCACTTCTCTTAAGTAACACTGGTGAGCTGACCCAGCCTCTCCCTTGCTCCATTCAGTTAGTTTCAACAAGTGCTAACAGCTGCTCCTCTGTCTTCAACATCATTTCTGTCTGGCAACAGTGGTCTGTCCATTCCCGCCCAGCCTCAGCCCCCTGCTCTGCTGGGAGGGACTGCTAGCTGTTTAGAATAGGATGCAGGGCTGGCCCCAGGTCACCTTCATCATCTCTTTGGAGAGCTCTCTCATGGTGGCCTGGATTTCTGGGATCTTCACAAGGCTTTGCATGGCCTTCATCACTTCTGTGCTCTTCTGCAGGGAACCGGCCACTCGCAAAACCGCTGAAAAGGAAAAGGAACAGGACTGTTCAACAGAATGTGACATAAGATCAGAATAAAGAATGTCAGTCAGGCGCGCCTGGGCAGCTCAGCTGGTTCAGCATCCCGAGTTTTGATCTCAGCTCAGGTCTTGATCTCAGGGAGTGAGCTGAAGCCTCACACTGGGCTCCATGCTGGGTGTGAAGCCTAATTAACAACAACAAAGAATGATAGTCAAATTATAAGCTATTCTAATAAAAGAGAACAGTAGTAGGTGGACTGCCAAAGCTACCTGTGAACCTACAGAATACATTTTTATGCTAGTTGACCAAGACACTGACTTTTCTAAGCTGTGTATACTTTGGCTACAAGAGGTACAAACTCTGAGCACACACACCAGCCTGAAGGCGTGCATCTGAGCTTTAGGGAAGGAAGCCTGCTAGGAATGACTGTGACACCCAGGACAAGTCACATGGGAGGAACAGCTCTGGACCTTGCCAGGCCACACTGGAGAATACAACACTTCAGGCTACACACAGCTAGTTCTCCCTGTCCCCCAGCCCATGGATGGCGGCTGCTCTCTGACGGCCCTGTCACTGTCCTCAGGAAAAGGAGAGAAATTAGGATGAGATATATCGTGAGTCTACGTGTTGCTGTATGGTGGTTACAGTTCCTTGCTACGGAAACATTTTCTGTAGTCTGATCATCTACACACTATATATTCTATATAAGAAATCATGACAATAGCAAATGATCCATCATCCCTTGCCCTGCCCCCGACCCCCTGCCACACACACATCTTTAACATGTCAAAGATGTGGTAGCCTTCCAAATCTGTTTTGCAATTTTATGACACTTAAAGTTCTGAGCTGTCCAACAAAACTGGCAGAGACCTCTGAGCACTGCAGTGCTTGGCTAAGCCAGGAGTTACTAAAAATGTACCCCTGTCTGCAGTCAGACTCTAGGCAGCTTTCACATCTAAAGGAAAACAAGAGGCAAAGAAACAAGAGTGACCAGGGAAATACCTTGGTGACATTTCTAAAGGAGTAAGGAAGTTGGTTAGTAGCAGAGAATTCTTCATTTCCCTTAACAATGGAATGGGAGAGTGAAATATTGGTCTATTAGGATTAGTATGATTACAGCAGAAATATCAAGAATCTGTATGGCTGAAATAACAAATTATATATGCCTTTATAATGATACAAATAAGTTTTAAAATAATCCAGTTACTATTGTGATGGAAAGAATGGTAAAAATAACGTTAATTCCATATAGTTCATTTTGACCTATAAAGTTTGATGTCTACACAGGCCCGTGTTTTATCCTAATTTACATGCCGAGTTTCCCACAGAGAGTGCCTGAACATGACATGTGTTCAGTAAACTTTGAGTTGAATTAAAAAAAGATAGGAGACACAGATAAAAATGGTGTGATAGGTGTTAAATACTAAAACATTTGTATCTTGAAAAGGGTATGAATTTCTGAGTGTTAAAAGAAAGAAGAGGGGTGCCTGGGTGGCTCAGTTGGTTAGGCATCTGACTCTTGATTTTGGCTCAGGTCATGATCTCATGGTTTAGGAGTTCAAGCCCTGCGTCTCCCTCTCTCAAAATAAATTAAAAAAGAAGAAGAAGAGAAGAAGGAAGGGAAGAGTGTAGTGGGAAAAGAGGAAGCAACAATAAACTTAGAAATAAAACTAATCCCAAAAAACGTTTTAATTACCAGTCAAGAATGGGTGAAGTGGATTTTTAAAAGGCCAATGCTACAATGGAAACTCAAGATAAATATACAGAGAAAAATAAAAGACTAAATTAAATGTACTTTCTATGTTCCATAAAGGAACGAAGATGTGAGATAAAAATTATTTTAAGCTAAAAATAGTCACCTCTACAAGAGAATGAGAAGATAAGCCATAGGCTGTTTTTATTTGCAAAAAACAAATGTGAGAAAGGACTGTTATCCAAAGTATGCAAAGAACTCTTAAAACTAAGTAAGAAAATTAACAATCCAATTAAAAACGGGCAAAGACCTAAACAGATACCTCAAACAGATACAAAAAAGATGGCAAAAAAATCCAAACCCCAAATGAAAAGATGATCCCATGTCATTAGGAAATTGCAAACTAAAACAAGAAGATACCACTACACATCTATTTAAAATATTCAAAAATTCAAAACACTGACAACACTCCATGCTGGTGAAGATGTGGAGCAATAGCAATTGCTGGTGGAAATGCAGAACGGTACAGCCACTTTGAAAGATAATTTGGCAGTTTCTTACAAAATTAAACATACTCTCATATATGTGCTCCTTGGTATTTACCCAAATGAGCTGAAATGTATGTGTACACAAAAACCTGTAGATTGACAGCTTTCTTCATAATTGCCAAAACTTAGAAGCAACTAAGATGTTGCGTGCAAATGAACAATAATGGAGTAATAAATAAAGTATGGTATATACAATGGAATATTCAACACTAAAAAGAAATGAGCTCTCAAGCCATTAAAAAAAAAAAGGAAATTGGGGCACCTGGGTGGCTCAATCAGTTGGGCATCTGACTTCGGCTCAGGTCATGATCTCACAGTTCATGAGTGTGAGCCCCACAAGGGGCTCTGTGCTAACAGCTTGAAGCCTGGAGCCTGCTTTGGATTCTGTGTCTCCCTCTCTCTCTGCCTCTCCCCTACTCACTCACACACACTCTCTCTTTCTCTCTCTCAAAAACACACAAACCTTAAAAAAAAAAAAAAAGGAAATTTACATACATGCATATTACTAAATGAAAGAAATCTAAAAGGCTGACTTGTATGATTCCAACTATATGACAGCTTGTAAAAGGCTATGGAGACAGTAAAAAAGATCAATGGTTGCTTGGGTTTAGGGGGAGGAAGGAATGAACAGGCAGAGCACAGAAGATTCTTAGCTATATATATCTCACAATAAAAAAGAATTTCCAAAAAGGATAAAAATGATACAGAAAACAAGAGGTTAGCATTATAAAAACTACCTGACATTTAAAATTAGAAGGATCAAAGCCACACAGAAGGGATCATGAAATGAGCCACATTTCCTGCTTATAGCTCTTTCTGCTAGTCCCTCCCCAGCCCACTGCCAGGACTTCCTGCGGCTCTTCCAGGCTCTCCCCCGACTCCCCCAGCAGCGAGGCCTCTGTAGGCTCCTCCTTCAATATGCAGGGCAGGGCCCCACTAACAGCTCTAGAGAGTAGAGACCTGATGGATAGATTTCTTTAACAGTAGGCCTCAGGAATTTGCATATCATCCTTCTGCACAGAGCATCGAATCTTCTCGTTAAAGTTACTATTCTGGTAATATGTGCTGCCCAAGAGAGGACAAGATATCTTTTTTTATTTGGAGGTGGACTCAGGATTTTATTCCCAGTACCTTGCACTGTGCCTGACACAGCTGACACTCAAATGCTGAATAAACCAACGAATGCATTTAGAAGAGAACAAGCAAAACTATCATATTCAAGCTGGATTTTAAAAATTGTTAAACATATTCGTGTCTTAACAGCAAACAACACTGAGGTGGTTAATAAAGACTCAAATGCCTTCTACATATAATGAAATATTTAGATCAGAAATGTGCTATTCCTTTCTTGTACTGGCCACAAAAATTCCAGTGTTGCTTTATAGAAATAAATAAAATTAACCAATTTCCTATGGCAAAAGGAAGGGGAGAGACTTCAACAAATAGAAACTAGTTCTCCCCAAATTTTCAATTACAGACATAGAAGGATGGCACTCGGGGAACAACTTGTTGGAACTCTCAACTTCTCATTTCCCCTCTTCCAACTGCTGGCAACCACCGGTGCACTTCCTGTCTCTCTGGATCTGACTATTCTAGGCACTTCATGTGAGTGGAAAGTGGAAGCAGAGTTATCTGTCCTTTTGTGACAGGCCTATTTCATTTAGCTTAATGCCTTCAAGGTTTATCCACATTATAACAAAGTGTCAGCATTTCCTTCCAATTTTTTTTTTTTTTAAGTTTGAGAGTGAGAGGGAGTACAGCAAGCAGGGGAAGAGCAAGGGGGAGAGAGAGAATCCCAAGGAGGCTCTGCACTGCCAGCACAGAGTCTGACTTGGTGCTCGATCCCATGAACCATGAGTTCATGACCTGCGCAAAAATCAAGAATCACACACTCAACCAATTCAGCCACCCAGGCACCCCATCGTTTCTTTCAATTTAAAGCTGAATAATATTCCAGTGTGTGTGTGTGTGTGTGTGTGTGTGTGTGTGTGTGTGTGTGTGTATACACACCACATTTTGTTCATCCATTCATCCTTCAATGGACACTTGGGTTACCTTTTTACCTTTTGCCTATCACCAATAATTTGACTATGAATGTTTGAGTCATTGTTTTCAATTATTTTGGGTATATACCCAGAGACAGAATTTCTGAATCATATGGTAATTCCATTTTCTGCCTCATCTTTGAAACTTTCCCTTAACTTCCTCCCCCAATTAGAGCATACTCATCATCTGTCTTATTCTGCAAGAAGCTGCTGTCAGAAAGCTATCACTTGGAAAGCATCTAATCATAATGTATTAATAGCTGACAAGGCTTAATATGTTACCCTTCACAAGGATATCTGCATTTTAGCTGAAGAAGATCTTAAAAAAGGTGACTTCATCAAATGGTTGTTTTTCAAAGCAACAACAGGCTAGGGGTCGAAGGGGGACAGACATTGAGGGCAAGAACCTGATCTCTTGGGAACTCTCATTACAGTATTTCTAGTTTTCTCTCATTCCAAAACATAGACTCCTCCCTCCTGCTCTGTCCTTGGTGCCACCCTCAGTTACCTTCTCTGCTGTATTTAATCTGCCAGGAACATCCTATCATAAAGCTTCTCAATAACCTCCCTGGCGGTTCCTCCCACCGGCCTGGTGCTTAAGTGCTAGGGAAGCAGGGTGATCCTCCTGGAGTCAGTCTGGACAGCCCCAAATAGAATCTCTGTTCTCTCGTTAGGGCTGCTTCCGTTCCCTTGGTTTCCAGTGTCTTTTAATGGCCCTGCATTCTTTTTAGGTTCAAGGGCTTAGAGCATTTCCAGTTTGTTTATACCTTGGCCAGACCAGATCCAGATTAGGACTTCCTAGTGTCTTCTCTTCCATGCATCCTGTTAGACTAAGCTACTCAGACCCTGCCCATGGCCACTCAGGGCCCCTCCTAGCATCCTGCTGTGCCAGTCCCTCGCCACAGCTGCAGTCTGTGCTTGCAGTGTGCATGGTGCTCTGCTGCCTACAAAATTGAATGACAAGTCCTTGCTTAACTTACAAAACTGACTCCCAATTACCTTCGGAGCTCTACCTCCTACTGCCCCACTTAATGTGCTCTTGTCAAACCGAATCACGTACAGTTTGCTGAACACGGGCTGAAGTAATTCATCTGTGCCTCTGTGCACCCTAATCAACTGAGATGCCTCCGATTCTCCCCAAAATACTTTTCCTTTGAACTCCTCCTGCAGTTGATCCATGCCATCCCTACCCCCATCTCAGTCTGAGCTTGTCTCCAAAAAGCCTTGCTCTCCGATGGCTGTAAAAACTGTCTTCGTCAGCCTCTCCGGCCACCCCTCCTCCTCATTCTCCCGCACCCCAGCTTCCCAGAACTTCCTTCAGTGTTTTCAATGCGTGGTTCCTCTCGGCCTCAGCTCTTTCCTAGGAGCCTGGCACTCTGGAGTCATCCACGTCATCCCTCAGTACTGTCAATCTCTGAAAGGAGCCGTCCTCCACTCTGGCTCCCTTTTCCAGTCTCCTGGTGCTTATCATAGTTTGCAAGAGAAATGCCAATTACTTGATTATTAAATTTGTTTTTCAGGTATTTTTATTAAATTTAACTGATTATTTGCTTTTGTCCCATACCTAGAGGGCAATGACTATGCCTGTGATGTTGACTATTTTATCCCGGGCACCCAGCAATACATCTGGCACATGTAGGGGCATATAAATAGATTAAAGAATTATCATTTCACTCTTTGTAGCTTAGTCTATCTGCCTGAGAAGACTGGGGAAGGTTCTGACACCGCCTCCACTTAATCCAACCTCCCCACCATCCCTACACTCTCCTTTTCTTTCTTCAAAAAAAGGAGAGATAGGAGAGAAGGAGGTGGTAAGAAGGAGTTCTGAGAAACAGTTCAAAGAACACCAGAACATTTCAAAAAGAAAAAGGAAGTGTTCATGAAATGAGAACACGATGATTTAAAAAAAAAAACCAGAGAACTCTTCTGTAAAATTAAGATAGCCAAAATAAAGAATTTGAAAGGAGAAATGGAAAATAACATTAAGGAAATTTCTCAACAAGTGAAACACAACAAAATTGGTGACAGTGATCATATTTTGATCCTATATATAGAGCAACCACCACACGCCAGGAGTTAAATAAGCCTCACAGCTACTCTATGAGGAAGGTGCTATTATTTCAAAATGGAAAACAGGAAAGGTAAGAGAATCCCAGCAGGCTCTACATTCCATGTGGAGCCCAACTTGGAGCTCTGTCCTCTGACCCTAGGATCATGATCTGAGCCAAAATCAAGAGTTGGACACTCAACCAAGCTAGCCAGGCATCCCCTGTTTGGTCTTTAAATGAGTCAGAGTGCCCGAAGGCTCCATTCTAAATACTCT